>NW_028118735.1:0-66417 GCF_965113315.1 Podarcis vaucheri | reverse complement strand
TCGGCCTTCCATTGCGCTCCTAGCAGAGCCCCGCTTGTCTTTTGTGTTTAATTATGTCCACCGTTCAATTATGATATTACATAATCAGGATTTCACAGGTGTTTTGATACTGATGTGTCATACACAACTCCTAGGCACTAGTGCAAAAAAGGCTTATGCCTGCATCTGACAGTGGAGACTGGTCCATTAGGGCAAATGGGGCATTGCCCAGCCAACCTCCATCTGCCCTCAGCTAGCTTCCACCTGCCTGCCTTTTTTCTTAAAATCACTCCAGAAGGTGGCTCTCACTGTCAGCCTCTTTGCCCTTCATCTCAGTGTTGCTCTTGTAGAATTCAGAAGGGAGGGAGAATAGAGACAAAACCAGAATTAGTTGGCTCTATCTATCATTGGCTGTAGCTCAACCAGCCTCCTACATTTGACTTCTATGACTTCTGCTCTACCAACTTCAATGGCCACCAACCTCCACTTATTTCAGTCAAGGAAATTACCGGCAGCACAACTGCTATTTCCTTCTCCACCCCACTCCATTTCCAAAAGAGTAGTCCTGACTGTTGGCTCCCCCCTCTTTAGTCTCAGCATTGCCCCCTGTAGAACTCGGGAAGGAGGAGGATGGAGGGCAAAACTAGAATTTGTTGGCTCTGTCATTGGGTCTTGCTGAGCCTATCATTAGCCCTGGTTTCACCTACTTACTGTTGGCTTCCCCTGCCTTCTGCTTAAAATCCAATGGTCCCCATCTACCACTGTATCTACCGCCAACTTTCAGGGGATAATTTGCAAGAGTTTGGCACCATTTTTGAGAGAATTGGAGAATTTTGGATTTTTGCTGAAATTGTGACCCCGGGGCTTAGAAATTTTTTTTTCACAGGTAAAGTTCTCGAGGGCTGATTCATTTCCAATGACAACAAAGCCTTCTGTTTCCACCGCCAAACCTTTCAGGGGATAATTTGCAAGAGTTTGGCACCATTTTTGAGAGAATTGGTGAATTTTGGATTTTTGCTGAAATTGTGACCCCGGGGCTTAGAATTTTTTTTTTCACAGGTAAGTTCTCGAGGGCTGATTTCATTTCCTATTGCAAAAAGCTTTCTCTTCCACCGCAAACCTTTCAGGGAGAATTTGCAACAGTTTGGCACCATTTTGAGAAGAATTGGAGAATTTCGGATTTTGCTGAAATTGTGACCCGGGGCTTAGAATTTTTTTTTTACCCAGGTAAAGTTCTCGAGGGCTGATTTCATTTCTATGACAAAAAGCCTTCTTTTTCCACCGCCAAACCTTTCAGGGGAGAATTGCAAGAGTTTGGCACCATTTTTGAGTGAACGGGAGAATTTCAGATTTTTGTTGAAATTGTGACCCCGGGGCTTAGAAATTTTTTTTTTCACAGGTAAAGTTCTCGAGGGCTGATTTCATTTCCTATGACAAAAAGCCTTCTGTTTCCACCGCCAAACCTTTCAGGGGAGAATTTGCAACAGTTTGGCACCATTTTTGAGTGAACGGGAGAATTTCATATTTTTGTTGAAATTGTGACCCCGGGGCTTAGAAATGTTTTTTTTAAACAGGTAAAGTTTTCGAGGGCTGATTACAATTCCCATGATAAAAAAGCCTTCTGTTTCCACCGGCCAAACCTTTCAGGGGATAATTTGCAAGAGTTTGGCACCATTTTTGAGAGAATTGGAGAATTTCGGATTTTGCTGAAATTGTGACCCCGGGGCTTAGAAAATTTTTTTTTACACATGTAAAGTTCACGAGGGCTGATTTCATTTCCTATGACAAAAAGCCTTCTTGTTTCCACCGCCAAACCTTTCAGGGATGATTTGCAACAGTTTGGCACCATTTTTGAGAGAACTGGAGAATTTCGGATTTTTGCTGAAATTGTGAGCCCGGGGTTTAGAAATTTTTTTTACACAGGTTTTTGTCTTTGAGGGCTGATTTCATTTCCTATGACAAAAAGCCTTCTGTTTCCACTGCCAAACCTTTCAGGGATAATATGCAAGAGTTTGGCACCATTTTTGAGAGAATTGGAGAATTTTGGATTTTTGCTGAAATTGTGACCCCGGGGCTTAGAAATTTTTTTTTTCACAGGTAAAGTTCTCGAGGGCTGATTTCATTTCCTATGACAAAAAGCCTTCTGTTTCCACCGCCAAACCTTTCAGGGGATAATTTGCAAGAGTTTGGCACCATTTTGAGAGAATTGGAGAATTTTGGATTTTTGCTGAAATTGTGACCCCGGGGCTTAGAAATTTTTTTTTAGACAGGTTTTGTCTTTGAGGGCTGATTACAATTCCCATGATAGAAAGCCTTCTGTTTCCACCGCCAAACCTTTCAGGGATAATTTGCAAGAGTTTGGCACCATTTTGAGAGAATTGGAGAATTTCGGATTTTTGCTGAATTGTGACCCCGGGGCTTAGAAATTTTTTTTTACAAGGTAAAGTTCACGAGGGCTGATTTCATTTCCTATAACAAAAAGCCTTCGTTTTCCACCGCCAAACCTTTCAGGGGAGTTTGCAACAGTTTGGCACCATTTTTGAGAGAATTGGAGAATTTGGATTTTTGTGCTGAAATTGTGACCCCGGGGCTTAGAAGTTTTTTTTTTCACAGGTAAAGTTCTCGAGGGCTGATTTCATTTCCTATGAGAAAAAGCCTTCTGTTTCCACCGCCAAACCTTTCAGGGGATGATTTGCAACAGTTTGGCACCATTTTTGAGTGAACTGGAGAATTTCAGATTTTTGCTGAAATTGTGAGCCCGGGGTTTAGAAATTTTTTTTTACACAGGTTTTGTCTTTGAGGGCTGATTTCATTTCCTATGACAAAAAGCCTTCTGTTTCCACCGCCAAACCTTTCAGGGGATGATTTGCAACAGTTTGGCACCATTTTTGAGTGAACTGGAGAATTTCAGATTTTTGCTGAAATTGTGAGCCCGGGGTTTAGAAATTTTTTTTTACACAGGTTTTGTCTTTGAGGGCTGATTTCATTTCCTATGACAAAAAGCCTTCTGTTTCCACCGCCAAACCTTTGAGGGGATAATTTGCAAGAGTTTGGCACCATTTTTAGAGAATTGGAGAATTTTGGATTTTTGCTGAAATTGTGACCCCGGGGCTTAGAAATTTTTTTTTTCACAGGTAAAGTTCTCGAGGGCTGATTTCATTTCCTATGACAAAAAGCCTTCTGTTTCCACCGCCAAACCTTTCAGGGGATAATTTGCAAGAGTTTGGCACCATTTTTGAGAGAATTGGAGAATTTCGGATTTTTGCTGAAATTGTGACCCCGGGGCTTAGAAATTTTTTTTACACAGGTAAAGTTCACGAGGGCTGATTTCATTTCCTATGACAAAAAGCCTTCGTTTTCCACCGCCAAACCTTTCAGGGGAGTTTGCAACAGTTTGGCACCATTTTTGAGAGAATTGGAGAATTTTGGATTTTTGCTGAAATTGTGACCCCGGGGCTTAGAAGTTTTTTTTTTCACAGGTAAAGTTCTCGAGGGCTGATTTCATTTCCTATGACAAAAAGCCTTCTGTTTCCACCGCCAAACCTTTCAGGGGATGATTTGCAACAGTTTGGCACCATTTTTGAGTGAACTGGAGAATTTCAGATTTTTGCTGAAATTGTGAGCCCGGGGTTTAGAAATTTTTTTTTACACAGGTTTTGTCTTTGAGGGCTGATTTCATTTCCTATGACAAAAAGCCTTCTGTTTCCACCGCCAAACCTTTGAGGGGATAATTTGCAAGAGTTTGGCACCATTTTTAGAGAATTGGAGAATTTTGGATTTTTGCTGAAATTGTGACCCCGGGGCTTAGAAATTTTTTTTTTCACAGGTAAAGTTCTCGAGGGCTGATTTCATTTCCTATGACAAAAAGCCTTCTGTTTCCACCGCCAAACCTTTCAGGGGATAATTTGCAAGAGTTTGGCACCATTTTTGAGAGAATTGGATAATTTTGGATTTTTGCTGAAATTGTGACCCCGGGGCTTAGAAATTTTTTTTTACACAGGTTTTGTCTTTGAGGGCTGATTACAATTCCCATGATAAAAAGCCTTCTGTTTCCACCGCCAAACCTTTCAGGGGATAATTTGCAAGAGTTTGGCACCATTTTTGAGAGAATTGGAGAATTTCGGATTTTTGCTGAAATTGTGACCCCGGGGCTTAGAAATTTTTTTTTACACAGGTAAAGTTCACGAGGGCTGATTTCATTTCCTATGACAAAAAGCCTTCGTTTTCCACCGCCAAACCTTTCAGGGGAGAATTTGCAACAGTTTGGCACCATTTTTGAGAGAATTGGAGAATTTTGGATTTTTGCTGAAATTGTGACCCCGGGGCTTAGAAATTTTTTTTTTCACAGGTAAAGTTCTCGAGGGCTGATTTCATTTCCTATGACAAAAAGCCTTCTGTTTCCACCACCAAACCTTTCAGGGGATAATTTGCAAGAGTTTGGCACCATTTTTGAGTGAACGGGAGAATTTCAGATTTTTGTTGAAATTGTGACCCCGGGGCTTAGAATTTTTTTTTTCACAGGTAAAGTTCTTGAGGGCTGATTTCATTTCCTATGACAAAAAGCCTTCTGTTTCCACCGCCAAACCTTTCAGGGGATAATTTGCAAGAGTTTGGCACCATTTTTGAGAGAATGGGGAATTTCATATTTTTGCTGAAATTGTGACCCCGGGGCTTAGAAATTTTTTTTTCCACAGGTTTTGTCTTCAAGGGCTGATTTCATTTCCTATGACAAAAAGCCTTCTGTTTCCACCCCCAAACCTTTCAGGGGAGAATTTGCAAGAGTTTGGCATCATTTTTGAGTGAATTGGAGAATTTCGGATTTTTGCTGAAATTGTGACCCCGGGGCTTAGAAATTTTTTTTTTACACAGGTAAAGTTCTCGAGGGCTGATTTCATTTCCTATGACAAAAAGCTTTCTGTTTCCACCGCCAAACCTTTCAGGGGAGAATTTGCAACAGATTGGCACCATTTTTGAGAGAATTGGAGAATTTCGGATTTTTGCTGAAATTGTGACCCCGGGGCTTAGAAATATTTTTTTTACACAGGTAAAGTTCTCGAGGGCTGATTTCATTTCCTATGACAAAAAGCCTTCTTTTTCCACCGCCAAACCTTTCAGGGGAGAATTTGCAAGAGTTTGGCACCATTTTTGAGTGAACGGGAGAATTTCATATTTTTGTTGAAATTGTGACCCCGGGGCTTAGAATTTTTTTTTTTCACAGGTAAAGTTCTCGAGGGCTGATTTCATTTCCTATGACAAAAAGCCTTCTGTTTCCAACGCCAAACCTTTCAGGGGAGAATTTGCAACAGTTTGGCACCATTTTTGAGAGAATTGGAGAATTTCGGATTTTTGCTGAAATTGTGACCCCGGGGCTTAGAAATGTTTTTTTACACAGGTAAAGTTCTCGAGGGCTGATTTCATTTCCTATGACAAAAAGCCTTCTGTTTCCACCGCCAAACCTTTCAGGGGATAATTTGCAAGAGTTTGGCACCATTTTTGAGAGAATTGGAGAATTTCGGATTTTTGCTGAAATTGTGACCCCGGGGCTTAGAATTTTTTTTTTACACAGGTAAAGTTCTCGAGGGCTGATTTCATTTCCTATGACAAAAAGCCTTCTGTTTCCACCGCCAAACCTTTCAGGGGATAATTTGCAAGAGTTTGGCACCATTTTTGAGAGAATTGGAGAATTTCGGATTTTTGCTGAAATTGTGACCCCGGGGCTTAGAAATTTTTTTTAACACAGGTTTTGTCTTTGAGGGCTGATTACAATTCCCATGATAAAAAGCCTTCTGTTTCCACCGCCAAACCTTTCAGGGGATAATTTGCCAGAGTTTGGCACCATTTTTGAGAGAATTGGAGAATTTCGGATTTTTGCTGAAATTGTGACCCCGGGGCTTAGAAATTTTTTTTTACACAGGTTTTGTCTTTGAGGGCTGATTACAATTCCCATGATAAAAAGCCTTCTGTTTCCACCGCCAAACCTTTCAGGGGATAATTTGCAAGAGTTTGACACCATTTTTGAGAGAATTGGAGAATTTCGGATTTTTGCTGAAATTGTGACCCCGGGGCTTAGAAATTTTTTTTTTCACAGGTAAAGTTCTCGAGGGCTGATTTCATTTCCTATGACAAAAAGCCTTCTTTTTCCACCGCCAAACCTTTCAGGGGATAATTTGCAACAGTTTGGCACCATTTTTGAGAGAATTGGAGAATTTTGGATTTTTGCTGAAATTGTGACCCCGGGGCTTAGAATTTTTTTTTACACAGGTAAAGTTCTCGAGGGCTGATTTCATTTCCTATGACAAAAAGCCTTCTGTTTCCACCGCCAAACCTTTCAGGGGATAATTTGCAAGAGTTTGGCACCATTTTTGAGAGAATTGGAGAATTTTGGATTTTTGCTGAAATTGTGACCCCGGGGCTTAGAATTTTTTTTTTCACAGGTAAAGTTCTCGAGGGCTGATTTCATTTCCTATGACAAAAAGCCTTCTGTTTCCACCGCCAAACCTTTCAGGGGATAATTTGCAAGAGTTTGGCACCATTTTTGAGAGAATTGGAGAATTTCGGATTTTTGCTGAAATTGTGACCCCGGGGCTTAGAAATGTTTTTTTACACAGGTAAAGTTCTCGAGGGCTGATTTCATTTCCTATGACAAAAAGCCTTCTGTTTCCACCGCCAAACCTTTCAGGGGATAATTTGCAAGAGTTTGACACCATTTTTGAGAGAATTGGAGAATTTCGGATTATTGCTGAAATTGTGACCCCGGGGCTTAGAAATTTTTTTTTTCACAGGTAAAGTTCTCGAGGGCTGATTTCATTTCCTATGACAAAAAGCCTTCTTTTTCCACCGCCAAACCTTTCAGGGGATAATTTGCAACAGTTTGGCACCATTTTTGAGAGAATTGGAGAATTTTGGATTTTTGCTGAAATTGTGACCCCGGGGCTTAGAATTTTTTTTTTCACAGGTAAAGTTCTCGAGGGCTGATTTCATTTCCTATGACAAAAAGACTTCTGTTTCCACCGCCAAACCTTTCAGGGGATAATTTGCAAGAGTTTGGCACCATTTTTGAGAGAATTGGAGAATTTCGGATTTTTGCTGAAATTGTGACCCCGGGGCTTAGAATTTTTTTTTTCACAGGTAAAGTTCTCGAGGGCTGATTTCATTTCCTATGACAAAAAGCCTTCTGTTTCCACCGCCAAACCTTTCAGGGGATAATTTGCAAGAGTTTGGCACCATTTTTGAGAGAATTGGAGAATTTCGGATTTTTGCTGAAATTGTGACCCCGGGGCTTAGAAATGTTTTTTTACACAGGTAAAGTTCTCGAGGGCTGATTTCATTTCCTATGACAAAAAGCCTTCTTTTTCCACTGCCAAACCTTTCAGGGGATAATTTGCAACAGTTTGGCACCATTTTTGAGAGAATTGGAGAATTTTGGATTTTTGCTGAAATTGTGACCCCGGGGCTTAGAATTTTTTTTTTCACAGGTAAAGTTCTCGAGGGCTGATTTCATTTCCTATGACAAAAAGCCTTCTGTTTCCAACGCCAAACCTTTCAGGGGAGAATTTGCAACAGTTTGGCACCATTTTTGAGAGAATTGGAGAATTTCGGATTTTTGCTGAAATTGTGACCCCGGGGCTTAGAAATTTTTTTTTACACAGGTTTTGTCTTTGAGGGCTGATTACAATTTCCATGATAAAAAGCCTTCTGTTTCCACCGCCAAACCTTTCAGGGGAGAATTTGCAACAGTTTGGCACCATTTTTGAGAGAATTGGAGAATTTTGGATTTTTGCTGAAATTGTGACCCCGGGGCTTAGAAATGTTTTTTTACACAGGTAAAGTTCTCGAGGGCTGATTTCATTTCCTATGACAAAAAGCCTTCTGTTTCCACCGCCAAACCTTTCAGGGGATAATTTGCAAGAGTTTGGCACCATTTTTGAGAGAATTGGAGAATTTCGGATTTTTGCTGAAATTGTGACCCCGGGGCTTAGAAATTTTTTTTAACACAGGTTTTGTCTTTGAGGGCTGATTACAATTCCCATGATAAAAAGCCTTCTGTTTCCACCGCCAAACCTTTCAGGGGATAATTTGCCAGAGTTTGGCACCATTTTTGAGAGAATTGGAGAATTTTGGATTTTTGCTGAAATTGTGACCCCGGGGCTTAGAAATGTTTTTTTTAAACAGGTAAAGTTATCGAGGGCTGATTACAATTCCCATGATAAAAAGCCTTCTGTTTCCACCGCCAAACCTTTCAGGGGATAATTTGCAAGAGTTTGGCACCATTTTTGAGAGAATTGGAGAATTTCGGATTTTTGCTGAAATTGTGACCCCGGGGCTTAGAAATTTTTTTTTACACAGGTTTTGTCTTTGAGGGCTGATTACAATTCCCATGATAAAAAGCCTTCTGTTTCCACCGCCAAACCTTTCAGGGGATAATTTGCAAGAGTTTGACACCATTTTTGAGAGAATTGGAGAATTTCGGATTTTTGCTGAAATTGTGACCCCGGGGCTTAGAAATTTTTTTTTTCACAGGTAAAGTTCTCGAGGGCTGATTTCATTTCCTATGACAAAAAGCCTTCTTTTTCCACCGCCAAACCTTTCAGGGGATAATTTGCAACAGTTTGGCACCATTTTTGAGAGAATTGGAGAATTTCGGATTTTTGCTGAAATTGTGACCCCGGGGCTTAGAAATGTTTTTTTACACAGGTAAAGTTCTCGAGGGCTGATTTCATTTCCTATGACAAAAAGCCTTCTGTTTCCACCGCCAAACCTTTCAGGGGATAATTTGCAAGAGTTTGGCACCATTTTTGAGAGAATTGGAGAATTTCGGATTTTTGCTGAAATTGTGACCCCGGGGCTTAGAATTTTTTTTTTACACAGGTAAAGTTCTCGAGGGCTGATTTCATTTCCTATGACAAAAAGCCTTCTGTTTCCACCGCCAAACCTTTCAGGGGATAATTTGCAAGAGTTTGGCACCATTTTTGAGAGAATTGGAGAATTTCGGATTTTTGCTGAAATTGTGACCCCGGGGCTTAGAAATTTTTTTTAACACAGGTTTTGTCTTTGAGGGCTGATTACAATTCCCATGATAAAAAGCCTTCTGTTTCCACCGCCAAACCTTTCAGGGGATAATTTGCCAGAGTTTGGCACCATTTTTGAGAGAATTGGAGAATTTCGGATTTTTGCTGAAATTGTGACCCCGGGGCTTAAAAATTTTTTTTTACACAGGTTTTGTCTTTGAGGGCTGATTACAATTCCCATGATAAAAAGCCTTCTGTTTCCACCGCCAAACCTTTCAGGGGATAATTTGCAAGAGTTTGACACCATTTTTGAGAGAATTGGAGAATTTCGGATTTTTGCTGAAATTGTGACCCCGGGGCTTAGAAATTTTTTTTTTCACAGGTAAAGTTCTCGAGGGCTGATTTCATTTCCTATGACAAAAAGCCTTCTTTTTCCACCGCCAAACCTTTCAGGGGATAATTTGCAACAGTTTGGCACCATTTTTGAGAGAATTGGAGAATTTTGGATTTTTGCTGAAATTGTGACCCCGGGGCTTAGAATTTTTTTTTACACAGGTAAAGTTCTCGAGGGCTGATTTCATTTCCTATGACAAAAAGCCTTCTGTTTCCACCGCCAAACCTTTCAGGGGATAATTTGCAAGAGTTTGGCACCATTTTTGAGAGAATTGGAGAATTTTGGATTTTTGCTGAAATTGTGACCCCGGGGCTTAGAATTTTTTTTTTCACAGGTAAAGTTCTCGAGGGCTGATTTCATTTCCTATGACAAAAAGCCTTCTGTTTCCACCGCCAAACCTTTCAGGGGATAATTTGCAAGAGTTTGGCACCATTTTTGAGAGAATTGGAGAATTTCGGATTTTTGCTGAAATTGTGACCCCGGGGCTTAGAAATGTTTTTTTACACAGGTAAAGTTCTCGAGGGCTGATTTCATTTCCTATGACAAAAAGCCTTCTGTTTCCACCGCCAAACCTTTCAGGGGATAATTTGCAAGAGTTTGACACCATTTTTGAGAGAATTGGAGAATTTCGGATTTTTGCTGAAATTGTGACCCCGGGGCTTAGAAATTTTTTTTTTCACAGGTAAAGTTCTCGAGGGCTGATTTCATTTCCTATGACAAAAAGCCTTCTTTTTCCACCGCCAAACCTTTCAGGGGATAATTTGCAACAGTTTGGCACCATTTTTGAGAGAATTGGAGAATTTTGGATTTTTGCTGAAATTGTGACCCCGGGGCTTAGAATTTTTTTTTTCACAGGTAAAGTTCTCGAGGGCTGATTTCATTTCCTATGACAAAAAGACTTCTGTTTCCACCGCCAAACCTTTCAGGGGATAATTTGCAAGAGTTTGGCACCATTTTTGAGAGAATTGGAGAATTTCGGATTTTTGCTGAAATTGTGACCCCGGGGCTTAGAATTTTTTTTTTCACAGGTAAAGTTCTCGAGGGCTGATTTCATTTCCTATGACAAAAAGCCTTCTGTTTCCACCGCCAAACCTTTCAGGGGATAATTTGCAAGAGTTTGGCACCATTTTTGAGAGAATTGGAGAATTTCGGATTTTTGCTGAAATTGTGACCCCGGGGCTTAGAAATGTTTTTTTACACAGGTAAAGTTCTCGAGGGCTGATTTCATTTCCTATGACAAAAAGCCTTCTTTTTCCACTGCCAAACCTTTCAGGGGATAATTTGCAACAGTTTGGCACCATTTTTGAGAGAATTGGAGAATTTTGGATTTTTGCTGAAATTGTGACCCCGGGGCTTAGAATTTTTTTTTTCACAGGTAAAGTTCTCGAGGGCTGATTTCATTTCCTATGACAAAAAGCCTTCTGTTTCCAACGCCAAACCTTTCAGGGGAGAATTTGCAACAGTTTGGCACCATTTTTGAGAGAATTGGAGAATTTCGGATTTTTGCTGAAATTGTGACCCCGGGGCTTAGAAATTTTTTTTTACACAGGTTTTGTCTTTGAGGGCTGATTACAATTTCCATGATAAAAAGCCTTCTGTTTCCACCGCCAAACCTTTCAGGGGAGAATTTGCAACAGTTTGGCACCATTTTTGAGAGAATTGGAGAATTTTGGATTTTTGCTGAAATTGTGACCCCGGGGCTTAGAAATGTTTTTTTACACAGGTAAAGTTCTCGAGGGCTGATTTCATTTCCTATGACAAAAAGCCTTCTGTTTCCACCGCCAAACCTTTCAGGGGATAATTTGCAAGAGTTTGGCACCATTTTTGAGAGAATTGGAGAATTTCGGATTTTTGCTGAAATTGTGACCCCGGGGCTTAGAAATTTTTTTTAACACAGGTTTTGTCTTTGAGGGCTGATTACAATTCCCATGATAAAAAGCCTTCTGTTTCCACCGCCAAACCTTTCAGGGGATAATTTGCCAGAGTTTGGCACCATTTTTGAGAGAATTGGAGAATTTTGGATTTTTGCTGAAATTGTGACCCCGGGGCTTAGAAATGTTTTTTTTAAACAGGTAAAGTTATCGAGGGCTGATTACAATTCCCATGATAAAAAGCCTTCTGTTTCCACCGCCAAACCTTTCAGGGGATAATTTGCAAGAGTTTGGCACCATTTTTGAGAGAATTGGAGAATTTCGGATTTTTGCTGAAATTGTGACCCCGGGGCTTAGAAATTTTTTTTTACACAGGTTTTGTCTTTGAGGGCTGATTACAATTCCCATGATAAAAAGCCTTCTGTTTCCACCGCCAAACCTTTCAGGGGATAATTTGCAAGAGTTTGACACCATTTTTGAGAGAATTGGAGAATTTCGGATTTTTGCTGAAATTGTGACCCCGGGGCTTAGAAATTTTTTTTTTCACAGGTAAAGTTCTCGAGGGCTGATTTCATTTCCTATGACAAAAAGCCTTCTTTTTCCACCGCCAAACCTTTCAGGGGATAATTTGCAACAGTTTGGCACCATTTTTGAGAGAATTGGAGAATTTTGGATTTTTGCTGAAATTGTGACCCCGGGGCTTAGAAATTTTTTTTTCACAGGTAAAGTTCTCGAGGGCTGATTTCATTTCCTATGACAAAAAGCCTTCTGTTTCCACCGCCAAACCTTTCAGGGGATAATTTGCAAGAGTTTGGCACCATTTTTGAGAGAATTGGAGAATTTCGGATTTTTGCTGAAATTGTGACCCCGGGGCTTAGAAATGTTTTTTTACACAGGTAAAGTTCTCGAGGGCTGATTTCATTTCCTATGACAAAAAGCCTTCTGTTTCCACCGCCAAATCTTTCAGGGGAGAATTTGCAAGAGTTTGGCACCATTTTTGAGAGAATTGGAGAATTTCGGATTTTTGCTGAAATTGTGACCCCGGGGCTTAGAATTTTTTTTTTACACAGGTAAAGTTCTCGAGGGCTGATTTCATTTCCTATGACAAAAAGCCTTCTTTTTCCACCGCCAAACCTTTCAGGGGAGAATTTGCAAGAGTTTGGCACCATTTTTGAGAGAATTGGAGAATTTCAGATTTTTGCTGAAATTGTGACCCCGGGGCTTAGAATTTTTTTTTTTCACAGGTAAAGTTCTCGAGGGCTGATTTCATTTCCTATGACAAAAAGCTTTCTGTTTCCACCGCCAAACCTTTCAGGGGAGAATTTGCAACAGTTTGGCACCATTTTTGAGAGAATTGGAGAATTTCGGATTTTTGCTGAAATTGTGACCCCGGGGCTTAGAAATTTTTTTTTTACACAGGTAAAGTTCTCGAGGGCTGATTTCATTTCCTATGACAAAAAGCCTTCTTTTTCCACCGCCAAACCTTTCAGGGGAGAATTTGCAAGAGTTTGGCACCATTTTTGAGTAAACGGGAGAATTTCAGATTTTTATTGAAATTGTGACCCCGGGGCTTAGAAATTTTTTTTTCACAGGTAAAGTTCTCGAGGGCTGATTTCATTTCCTATGACAAAAACCTTCTGTTTCCAACGCCAAACCTTTCAGGGGAGAATTTGCAAGAGTTTGGCACCATTTTTGAGAGAATTGGAGAATTTCGGATTTTTGCTGAAATTGTGACCCCGGGGCTTAGAAATTTTTTTTTACACAGGTTTTGTCTTTGAGGGCTGATTACAATTCCCATGATAAAAAGCCTTCTGTTTCCACCGCCAAACCTTTCAGGGGAGAATTTGCAAGAGTTTGGCACCATTTTTGAGAGAATTGGAGAATTTCGGATTTTTGCTGAAATTGTGACCCCGGGGCTTAGAATTTTTTTTTTGCACAGGTAAAGTTCTCGAGGGCTGATTTCATTTCCTATGACAAAAAGCCTTCTTTTTCCACCGCCAAACCTTTCAGGGGAGAATTTGCAAGAGTTTGGCACCATTTTTGAGTGAACGGGAGAATTTCAGACTTTTGTTGAAATTGTGACCCCGGGGCTTAGAATTTTTTTTTTTCACAGGTAAAGTTCTCGAGGGCTGATTTCATTTCCTATGACAAAAAGCCTTCTGTTTCCACCGCCAAACCTTTCAGGGGATAATTTGCAAGAGTTTGGCACCATTTTTGAGAGAATTGGAGAATTTCGGATTTTTGCTGAAATTGTGACCCCGGGGCTTAGAAATTTTTTTTAACACAGGTTTTGTCTTTGAGGGCTGATTACAATTCCCATGATAAAAAGCCTTCTGTTTCCACCGCCAAACCTTTCAGGGGATAATTTGCAAGAGTTTGGCACCATTTTTGAGAGAATTGGAGAATTTCGGATTTTTGCTGAAATTGTGACCCCGGGGCTTAGAATTTTTTTTTTTACATAGGTAAAGTTCTCGAGGGCTGATTACAATTCCCATGATAAAAAGCCTTCTGTTTCCACCGCCAAACCTTTCAGGGGATAATTTGCAAGAGTTTGGCACCATTTTTGAGAGAATTGGAGAATTTCGGATTTTTGCTGAAATTGTGACCCCGGGGCTTAGAAATTTTTTTTTACACAGGTTTTGTCTTTGAGGGCTGATTACAATTCCCATGATAAAAAGCCTTCTGTTTCCACCGCCAAACCTTTCAGGGGATAATTTGCAAGAGTTTGGCACCATTTTTGAGAGAATTGGAGAATTTCGGATTTTTGCTGAAATTGTGACCCCGGGGCTTAGAATTTTTTTTTTACACAGGTAAAGTTCTCGAGGGCTGATTTCATTTCCTATGACAAAAAGCCTTCTTTTTCCACCGCCAAACCTTTCAGGGGAGAATTTGCAAGAGTTTGGCACCATTTTTGAGTGAACGGGAGAATTTCGGATTTTTGCTGAAATTGTGACCCCGGGGCTTAGAATTTTTTTTTTTCACAGGTAAAGTTCTCGAGGGCTGATTTCATTTCCTATGACAAAAAGCCTTCTGTTTCCACCGCCAAATTTTTCAGGGGAGAATTTGCAACAGTTTGGCACCATTTTTGAGAGAATTGGAGAATTTCATATTTTTGCTGAAATTGTGACCCCGGGGCTTAGAAAATTTTTTTTTCACAGGTTTTGTCTTCAAGGGCTGATTTCATTTCCTATGACAAAAAGCCTTCTGTTTCCACCGCCAAACCTTTCAGGGGAGAATTTGCAAGAGTTTGGCACCATTTTTGAGTGAACGGGAGAATTTCAGATTTTTGTTGAAATTGTGACCCCGGGGCTTAGAAATTTTTTTTTTTCACAGGTAAAGTTCTCGAGGGCTGATTTCATTTCCTATGACAAAAAGCCTTCTGTTTCCACCGCCAAACCTTTCAGGGGATAATTTGCAAGAGTTTGGCACCATTTTTGAGAGAATTGGAGAATTTTGGATTTTTGCTGAAATTGTGACCCCGGGGCTTAGAATTTTTTTTTTTCACAGGTAAAGTTCTCGAGGGCTGATTTCATTTCCTATGACAAAAAGCTTTCTGTTTCCACCGCCAAACCTTTCAGGGGAGAATTTGCAACAGTTTGGCACCATTTTTGAGAGAATTGGAGAATTTCGGATTTTTGCTGAAATTGTGACCCCGGGGCTTAGAATTTTTTTTTTACACAGGTAAAGTTCTCGAGGGCTGATTTCATTTCCTATGACAAAAAGCCTTCTTTTTCCACCGCCAACCCTTTCAGGGGAGAACTTGCAAGAGTTTGGCACCATTTTTGAGTGAACGGGAGAATTTCAGATTTTTGTTGAAATTGTGACCTCGGGGCTTAGAAATTTTTTTTTTCACAGGTAAAGTTCTCGAGGGCTGATTTCATTTCCTATGACAAAAAGCCTTCTGTTTCCACCGCCAAACCTTTCAGGGGATAATTTGCAAGAGTTTGGCACCATTTTTGAGAGAATTGGACAATTTTGGATTTTTGCTGAAATTGTGACCCCGGGGCTTAGAATTTTTTTTTTTCACAGGTAAAGTTCTCGAGGGCTGATTTCATTTCCTATGACAAAAAGCCTTCTGTTTCCACCGCCAAATTTTTCAGGGGAGAATTTGCAACAGTTTGGCACCATTTTTGAGAGAATTGGAGAATTTCATATTTTTGCTGAAATTGTGACCCCGGGGCTTAGAAAATTTTTTTTTCACAGGTTTTGTCTTCAAGGGCTGATTTCATTTCCTATGACAAAAAGCCTTCTGTTTCCACCGCCAAACCTTTCAGGGGAGAATTTGCAAGAGTTTGGCACCATTTTTGAGTGAACGGGAGAATTTCAGATTTTTGTTGAAATTGTGACCCCGGGGCTTAGAAATTTTTTTTTTTCACAGGTAAAGTTCTCGAGGGCTGATTTCATTTCCTATGACAAAAAGCCTTCTGTTTCCACCGCCAAACCTTTCAGGGGATAATTTGCAAGAGTTTGGCACCATTTTTGAGAGAATTGGAGAATTTTGGATTTTTGCTGAAATTGTGACCCCGGGGCTTAGAATTTTTTTTTTTTCACAGGTAAAGTTCTCGAGGGCTGATTTCATTTCCTATGACAAAAAGCTTTCTGTTTCCACCGCCAAACCTTTCAGGGGAGAATTTGCAACAGTTTGGCACCATTTTTGAGAGAATTGGAGAATTTCGGATTTTTGCTGAAATTGTGACCCCGGGGCTTAGAATTTTTTTTTTACACAGGTAAAGTTCTCGAGGGCTGATTTCATTTCCTATGACAAAAAGCCTTCTTTTTCCACCGCCAACCCTTTCAGGGGAGAACTTGCAAGAGTTTGGCACCATTTTTGAGTGAACGGGAGAATTTCAGATTTTTGTTGAAATTGTGACCTCGGGGCTTAGAAATTTTTTTTTTCACAGGTAAAGTTCTCGAGGGCTGATTTCATTTCCTATGACAAAAAGCCTTCTGTTTCCACCGCCAAACCTTTCAGGGGATAATTTGCAAGAGTTTGGCACCATTTTTGAGAGAATTGGACAATTTTGGATTTTTGCTGAAATTGTGACCCCGGGGCTTAGAAATTTTTTTTTACACAGGTTTTGTCTTTAAGGGCTGATTACAATTCCCATGATAAAAAGCCTTCTGTTTCCACCGCCAAACCTTTCAGGGGATAATTTGCAAGAGTTTGGCACCATTTTTGAGAGAATTGGAGAATTTCGGATTTTTGCTGAAATTGTGACCCCGGGGCTTAGAAATTTTTTTTTACACAGGTAAAGTTCACGAGGGCTGATTTCATTTCCTATGACAAAAAGCCTTCGTTTTCCACCGCCAAACCTTTCAGGGGAGTTTGCAACAGTTTGGCACCATTTTTGAGAGAATTGGAGAATTTTGGATTTTTGCTGAAATTGTGACCCCGGGGCTTAGAAGTTTTTTTTTTCACAGGTAAAGTTCTCGAGGGCTGATTTCATTTCCTATGACAAAAAGCCTTCTGTTTCCACCGCCAAACCTTTCAGGGGATGATTTGCAACAGTTTGGCACCATTTTTGAGTGAACTGGAGAATTTCAGATTTTTGCTGAAATTGTGAGCCCGGGGTTTAGAAATTTTTTTTTACACAGGTTTTGTCTTTGAGGGCTGATTTCATTTCCTATGACAAAAAGCCTTCTGTTTCCACCGCCAAACCTTTCAGGGGATAATTTGCAAGAGTTTGGCACCATTTTTGAGAGAATTGGAGAATTTTGGATTTTTGCTGAAATTGTGACCCCGGGGCTTAGAAATTTTTTTTTTCACAGGTAAAGTTCTCGAGGGCTGATTTCATTTCCTATGACAAAAAGCCTTCTGTTTCCACCGCCAAACCTTTCAGGGGATAATTTGCAAGAGTTTGGCACCATTTTTGAGAGAATTGGAGAATTTTGGATTTTTGCTGAAATTGTGACCCCGGGGCTTAGAAATTTTTTTTTTCACAGGTAAAGTTCTCGAGGGCTGATTTCATTTCCTATGACAAAAAGCTTTCTGTTTCCACCGCCAAACCTTTCAGGGGAGAATTTACAACAGTTTGGCACCATTTTTGAGAGAATTGGAGAATTTCGGATTTTTGCTGAAATTGTGACCCCGGGGCTTAGAATTTTTTTTTTCACAGGTAAAGTTCTTGAGGGCTGATTTCATTTCCTATGACAAAAAGCCTTCTGTTTCCACCGCCAAACCTTTCAGGGGATAATTTGCAAGAGTTTGGCACCATTTTTGAGAGAATTGGAGAATTTCATATTTTTGCTAAAATTGTGACCACGGGGCTTAGAAAATTTTTTTTTCACAGGTTTTGTCTTCAAGGGCTGATTTCATTTCCTATGACAAAAAGCCTTCTGTTTCCACCCCCAAACCTTTCAGGGGAGAATTTGCAAGAGTTTGGCATCATTTTTGAGTGAATTGGAGAATTTCGGATTTTTGCTGAAATTGTGACCCCGGGGCTTAGAAATTTTTTTTTTACACAGGTAAAGTTCTCGAGGGCTGATTTCATTTCCTATGACAAAAAGCCTTCTGTTTCCACCGCCAAACCTTTCAGGGGAGAATTTGCAACAGTTTGGCACCATTTTTGAGAGAATTGGAGAATTTCAGATTTTTGTTGAAATTGTGACCCCGGGGCTTAGAAATTTTTTTTTTCACAGGTAAAGTTCTCGAGGGCTGATTTCATTTCCTATGACAAAAAGCCTTCTGTTTCCACCGCCAAACCTTTCAGGGGATAATTTGCAAGAGTTTGGCACCATTTTTGAGAGAATTGGAGAATTTTGGATTTTTGCTGAAATTGTGACCCCGGGGCTTAGAAATTTTTTTTTGCAAAGGTTTTGTCTTTGAGGGCTGATTACAATTCCCATGATAAAAAGCCTTCTGTTTCCACCGCCAAACCTTTCAGGGGATAATTTGCAAGAGTTTGGCACCATTTTTGAGAGAATTGGAGAATTTCGAATTTTTGCTGAAATTGTGACCCCGGGGCTTAGAATTTTTTTTTACACAGGTAAAGTTCTCGAGGGCTGATTTCATTTCCTATGACAAAAAGCATTCTTTTTCCACCGCCAAACCTTTCAGGGGAGAATTTGCAACAGTTTGGCACCATTTTTGAGAGAATTGGAGAATTTTGGTTTTTTGCTGAAATTGTGACCCCGGGGCTTAGAAATTTTTTTTTTCACAGGTAAAGTTCTTGAGGGCTGATTTCATTTCCTATGACAAAAAGCCTTCTGTTTCCACCACCAAACCTTTCAGGGGATAATTTGCAAGAGTTTGGCACCATACTTGAGAGAATTGGAGAATTTTGGATTTTTGCTGAAATTGTGACCCCGGGGCTTAGAAATTTTTTTTTACAAAGGTTTTGTCTTTGAGGGCTGATTACAATTCCCATGATAAAAAGCCTTCTGTTTCCACCGCCAAACCTTTCAGGGATAATTTGCAAGAGTTTGGCACCATTTTTGAGAGAATTGGAGAATTTCGAATTTTTGCTGAAATTGTGACCCCGGGGCTTAGAAATTTTTTTTTACACAGGTAAAGTCCTCGAGGGCTGATTTCATTTCCTATGACAAAAAGCATTCTTTTTCCACAGCCAAACCTTTCAGGGGAGAATTTGCAACAGTTTGGCACCATTTTTGGGAGAATTGGAGAATTTTGGTTTTTTGCTGAAATTGTGAACCCGGGGCTTAGAAATTTTTTTTTTCACAGGTAAAGTTCTTGAGGGCTGATTTCATTTCCTATGACAAAAAGCCTTCTGTTTCCACCACCAAACCTTTCAGGGGATAATTTGCAAGAGTTTGGCACCATTTTTGAGTGAACGGGAGAATTTCGGATTTTTGCTGAAATTGTGACCCCGGGGCTTAGAATTTTTTTTTTACACAGGTTTTGTCTTTGAGGGCTGATTACAATTCCCATGATAAAAAGCCTTCTGTTTCCACCGCCAAACCTTTCAGGGGATAATTTGCAAGAGTTTGGCACCATTTTTGAGAGAATTGGAGAATTTCGGATTTTTGCTGAAATTGTGACCCCGGGGCTTAGAATTTTTTTTTTACACAGGTAAAGTTCTCGAGGGCTGATTTCATTTCCTATGACAAAAAGCCTTCTTTTTCCACCGCCAAACCTTTCAGGGGAGAATTTGCAAGAGTTTGGCACCATTTTTGAGTGAACGGGAGAATTTCGGATTTTTGTTGAAATTGTGACCCCGGGGCTTAGAATCTTTTTTTTTCACAGGTAAAGTTCTCGAGGGCTGATTTCATTTCCTATGACAAAAAGCCTTCTGTTTCCACCGCCAAATCTTTCAGGGGAGAATTTGCAACAGTTTGGCACCATTTTTGAGAGAATTGGAGAATTTCATATTTTTGCTGAAATTGTGACCCCGGGGCTTAGAAATTTTTTTTTTACACAGGTAAAGTTCTCGAGGGCTGATTTCATTTCCTATGACAAAAAGCCTTCTGTTTCCACCGCCAAACCTTTCAGGGGATAATTTGCAAGAGTTTGGCACCATTTTTGAGAGAATTGGAGAATTTTGGATTTTTGCTGAAATTGTGACCCCGGGGCTTAGAATTTTTTTTTTTCACAGGTAAAGTTCTCGAGGGCTGATTTCATTTCCTATGACAAAAAGCTTTCTGTTTCCACCGCCAAACCTTTCAGGGGAGAATTTGCAACAGTTTGGCACCATTTTTGAGAGAATTGGAGAATTTCGGATTTTTGCTGAAATTGTGACCCCGGGGCTTAGAATTTTTTTTTTACACAGGTAAAGTTCTCGAGGGCTGATTTCATTTCCTATGACAAAAAGCCTTCTGTTTCCACCGCCAAACCTTTCAGGGGATAATTTGCAAGAGTTTGGCACCATTTTTGAGAGAATTGGAGAATTTTGGATTTTTGCTGAAATTGTGACCCCGGGGCTTAGAAATTTTTTTTTACACAGGTTTTGTCTTTGAGGGCTGATTTCATTTCCTATGACAAAAAGCCTTCTGTTTCCACCGCCAAACCTTTCAGGGGATAATTTGCAAGAGTTTGGCACCATTTTTGAGAGAATTGGAGAATTTTGGATTTTTGCTGAAATTGTGACCCCGGGGCTTAGAAATTTTTTTTTCACAGGTAAAGTTCTCGAGGGCTGATTTCATTTCCTATGACAAAAAGCCTTCTGTTTCCACCGCCAAACCTTTCAGGGGATAATTTGCAAGAGTTTGGCACCATTTTTGAGAGAATTGGAGAATTTTGGATTTTTGCTGAAATTGTGACCCCGGGGCTTAGAAATTTTTTTTTTACACAGGTTTTGTCTTTGAGGGCTGATTACAATTCCCATGATAAAAAGCCTTCTGTTTCCACCGCCAAACCTTTCAGGGGATAATTTGCAAGAGTTTGGCACCATTTTTGAGAGAATTGGAGAATTTCGGATTTTTGCTGAAATTGTGACCCCGGGGCTTAGAATTTTTTTTTTACACAGGTAAAGTTCTCGAGGGCTGATTTCATTTCCTATGACAAAAAGCCTTCTGTTTCCACCGCCAAACCTTTCAGGGGATAATTTGCAAGAGTTTGGCACCATTTTTGAGTGAACGGGAGAATTTCAGATTTTTGTTGAAATTGTGACCTCGGGGCTTAGAAATTTTTTTTTACACAGGTTTTGTCTTTGAGGGCTGATTTCATTTCCTATGACAAAAAGCCTTCTGTTTCCACCGCCAAACCTTTCAGGGGATAATTTGCAAGAGTTTGGCACCATTTTTGAGAGAATTGGAGAATTTCGAATTTTTGCTGAAATTGTGACCCCGGGGCTTAGAAATTTTTTTTTACACAGGTAAAGTTCTCGAGGGCTGATTTCATTTCCTATGACAAAAAGCATTCTTTTTCCACCGCCAAACCTTTCAGGGGAGAATTTGCAACAGTTTGGCACCATTTTTGGGAGAATTGGAGAATTTTGGTTTTTTGCTGAAATTGTGAACCCGGGGCTTAGAATTTTTTTTTTTCACAGGTAAAGTTCTTGAGGGCTGATTTCATTTCCTATGACAAAAAGCCTTCTGTTTCCACCACCAAACCTTTCAGGGGATAATTTGCAAGAGTTTGGCACCATTTTTGAGTGAACGGGAGAATTTCGGATTTTTGCTGAAATTGTGACCCCGGGGCTTAGAAATTTTTTTTTACACAGGTTTTGTCTTTGAGGGCTGATTACAATTCCCATGATAAAAAGCCTTCTGTTTCCACCGCCAAACCTTTCAGGGGATAATTTGCAAGAGTTTGGCACCATTTTTGAGAGAATTGGAGAATTTCGGATTTTTGCTGAAATTGTGACCCCGGGGCTTAGAATTTTTTTTTTACACAGGTAAAGTTCTCGAGGGCTGATTTCATTTCCTATGACAAAAAGCCTTCTTTTTCCACCGCCAAACCTTTCAGGGGAGAATTTGCAAGAGTTTGGCACCATTTTTGAGTGAACGGGAGAATTTCGGATTTTTGTTGAAATTGTGACCCCGGGGCTTAGAATCTTTTTTTTTCACAGGTAAAGTTCTCGAGGGCTGATTTCATTTCCTATGACAAAAAGCCTTCTGTTTCCACCGCCAAATCTTTCAGGGGAGAATTTGCAACAGTTTGGCACCATTTTTGAGAGAATTGGAGAATTTCATATTTTTGCTGAAATTGTGACCCCGGGGCTTAGAAATTTTTTTTTTACACAGGTAAAGTTCTCGAGGGCTGATTTCATTTCCTATGACAAAAAGCCTTCTGTTTCCACCCCCAAACCTTTCAGGGGAGAATTTGCAAGAGTTTGGCACCATTTTCGAGTGAATTAGAGAATTTCGGATTTTTGCTGAAATTGTGACCCCGGGGCTTAGAAATTTTTTTTTTACACAGGTAAAGTTCTCGAGGGCTGATTTCATTTCCTATGACAAAAAGCCTTCTGTTTCCACCGCCAAACCTTTCAGGGGATAATTTGCAAGAGTTTGGCACCATTTTTGAGAGAATTGGAGAATTTTGGATTTTTGCTGAAATTGTGACCCCGGGGCTTAGAAATTTTTTTTTACACAGGTTTTGTCTTTGAGGGCTGATTACAATTCCCATGATAAAAAGCCTTCTGTTTCCACCGCCAAACCTTTCAGGGGATAATTTGCAAGAGTTTGGCACCATTTTTGAGAGAATTGGAGAATTTCGGATTTTTGCTGAAATTGTGACCCCGGGGCTTAGAATTTTTTTTTTACACAGGTAAAGTTCTCGAGGGCTGATTTCATTTCCTATGACAAAAAGCCTTCTTTTTCCACCGCCAAACCTTTCAGGGGAGAATTTGCAAGAGTTTGGCACCATTTTTGAGTGAACGGGAGAATTTCGGATTTTTGTTGAAATTGTGACCCCGGGGCTTAGAATCTTTTTTTTTCACAGGTAAAGTTCTCGAGGGCTGATTTCATTTCCTATGACAAAAAGCCTTCTGTTTCCACCGCCAAATCTTTCAGGGGAGAATTTGCAACAGTTTGGCACCATTTTTGAGAGAATTGGAGAATTTCATATTTTTGCTGAAATTGTGACCCCGGGGCTTAGAAATTTTTTTTTTACACAGGTAAAGTTCTCGAGGGCTGATTTCATTTCCTATGACAAAAAGCCTTCTGTTTCCACCCCCAAACCTTTCAGGGGAGAATTTGCAAGAGTTTGGCACCATTTTCGAGTGAATTAGAGAATTTCGGATTTTTGCTGAAATTGTGACCCCGGGGCTTAGAAATTTTTTTTTTACACAGGTAAAGTTCTCGAGGGCTGATTTCATTTCCTATGACAAAAAGCCTTCTGTTTCCACCGCCAAACCTTTCAGGGGATAATTTGCAAGAGTTTGGCACCATTTTTGAGAGAATTGGAGAATTTTGGATTTTTGCTGAAATTGTGACCCCGGGGCTTAGAATTTTTTTTTTTCACAGGTAAAGTTCTCGAGGGCTGATTTCATTTCCTATGACAAAAAGCTTTCTGTTTCCACCGCCAAACCTTTCAGGGGAGAATTTGCAACAGTTTGGCACCATTTTTGAGAGAATTGGAGAATTTCGGATTTTTGCTGAAATTGTGACCCCGGGGCTTAGAATTTTTTTTTTACACAGGTAAAGTTCTCGAGGGCTGATTTCATTTCCTATGACAAAAAGCCTTCTGTTTCCACCGCCAAACCTTTCAGGGGATAATTTGCAAGAGTTTGGCACCATTTTTGAGAGAATTGGAGAATTTTGGATTTTTGCTGAAATTGTGACCCCGGGGCTTAGAAATTTTTTTTTACACAGGTTTTGTCTTTGAGGGCTGATTTCATTTCCTATGACAAAAAGCCTTCTGTTTCCACCGCCAAACCTTTCAGGGGATAATTTGCAAGAGTTTGGCACCATTTTTGAGAGAATTGGAGAATTTTGGATTTTTGCTGAAATTGTGACCCCGGGGCTTAGAAATTTTTTTTTTCACAGGTAAAGTTCTCGAGGGCTGATTTCATTTCCTATGACAAAAAGCCTTCTGTTTCCACCGCCAAACCTTTCAGGGGATAATTTGCAAGAGTTTGGCACCATTTTTGAGAGAATTGGAGAATTTTGGATTTTTGCTGAAATTGTGACCCCGGGGCTTAGAAATTTTTTTTTACACAGGTTTTGTCTTTGAGGGCTGATTACAATTCCCATGATAAAAAGCCTTCTGTTTCCACCGCCAAACCTTTCAGGGGATAATTTGCAAGAGTTTGGCACCATTTTTGAGAGAATTGGAGAATTTCGGATTTTTGCTGAAATTGTGACCCCGGGGCTTAGAATTTTTTTTTTACACAGGTAAAGTTCTCGAGGGCTGATTTCATTTCCTATGACAAAAAGCCTTCTGTTTCCACCGCCAAACCTTTCAGGGGATAATTTGCAAGAGTTTGGCACCATTTTTGAGAGAATTGGAGAATTTTGGATTTTTGCTGAAATTGTGACCCCGGGGCTTAGAAATTTTTTTTTTCACAGGTAAAGTTCTCGAGGGCTGATTTCATTTCCTATGACAAAAAGCCTTCTGTTTCCACCGCCAAACCTTTCAGGGGATAATTTGCAAGAGTTTGGCACCATTTTTGAGAGAATTGGAGAATTTTGGATTTTTGCTGAAATTGTGACCCCGGGGCTTAGAAATTTTTTTTTACACAGGTTTTGTCTTTGAGGGCTGATTACAATTCCCATGATAAAAAGCCTTCTGTTTCCACCGCCAAACCTTTCAGGGGATAATTTGCAAGAGTTTGGCACCATTTTTGAGTGAACGGGAGAATTTCGGATTTTTGTTGAAATTGTGACCCCGGGGCTTAGAATCTTTTTTTTTCACAGGTAAAGTTCTCGAGGGCTGATTTCATTTCCTATGACAAAAAGCCTTCTGTTTCCACCGCCAAATCTTTCAGGGGAGAATTTGCAACAGTTTGGCACCATTTTTGAGAGAATTGGAGAATTTCATATTTTTGCTGAAATTGTGACCCCGGGGCTTAGAAAAATTTTTTTTCACAGGATTTGTCTTCAAGGGCTGATTTCATTTCCTATGACAAAAAGCCTTCTGTTTCCACCCCCAAACCTTTCAGGGGAGAATTTGCAAGAGTTTGGCACCATTTTCGAGTGAATTGGAGAATTTCGGATTTTTGCTGAAATTGTGACCCCGGGGCTTAGAAATTTTTTTTTTACACAGGTAAAGTTCTCGAGGGCTGATTTCATTTCCTATGACAAAAAGCCTTCTGTTTCCACCGCCAAACCTTTCAGGGGATAATTTGCAAGAGTTTGGCACCATTTTTGAGAGAATTGGAGAATTTCATATTTTTGCTGAAATTGTGACCCCGGGGCTTAGAATTTTTTTTTTTCACAGGTAAAGTTCTCGAGGGCTGATTTCATTTCCTATGACAAAAAGCTTTCTGTTTCCACCGCCAAACCTTTCAGGGGAGAATTTGCAACAGTTTGGCACCATTTTTGAGAGAATTGGAGAATTTCGGATTTTTGCTGAAATTGTGACCCCGGGGCTTAGAATTTTTTTTTTACACAGGTAAAGTTCTCGAGGGCTGATTTCATTTCCTATGACAAAAAGCCTTCTGTTTCCACCGCCAAACCTTTCAGGGGATAATTTGCAAGAGTTTGGCACCATTTTTGAGAGAATTGGAGAATTTTGGATTTTTGCTGAAATTGTGACCCCGGGGCTTAGAAATTTTTTTTTACACAGGTTTTGTCTTTGAGGGCTGATTTCATTTCCTATGACAAAAAGCCTTCTCTTTCCACCGCCAAACCTTTCAGGGGATAATTTGCAAGAGTTTGGCACCATTTTTGAGAGAATTGGAGAATTTTGGATTTTTGCTGAAATTGTGACCCCGGGGCTTAGAAATTTTTTTTTTACACAGGTTTTGTCTTTGAGGGCTGATTACAATTCCCATGATAAAAAGCCTTCTGTTTCCACCGCCAAACCTTTCAGGGGATAATTTGCAAGAGTTTGGCACCATTTTTGAGAGAATTGGAGAATTTCGGATTTTTGCTGAAATTGTGACCCCGGGGCTTAGAATCTTTTTTTTTCACAGGTAAAGTTCTCGAGGGCTGATTTCATTTCCTATGACAAAAAGCCTTCTGTTTCCACCGCCAAATCTTTCAGGGGAGAATTTGCAACAGTTTGGCACCATTTTTGAGAGAATTGGAGAATTTCATATTTTTGCTGAAATTGTGACCCCGGGGCTTAGAAAAATTTTTTTTCACAGGATTTGTCTTCAAGGGCTGATTTCATTTCCTATGACAAAAAGCCTTCTGTTTCCACCCCCAAACCTTTCAGGGGAGAATTTGCAAGAGTTTGGCACCATTTTCGAGTGAATTGGAGAATTTCGGATTTTTGCTGAAATTGTGACCCCGGGGCTTAGAAATTTTTTTTTTACACAGGTAAAGTTCTCGAGGGCTGATTTCATTTCCTATGACAAAAAGCCTTCTGTTTCCACCGCCAAACCTTTCAGGGGATAATTTGCAAGAGTTTGGCACCATTTTTGAGAGAATTGGAGAATTTCATATTTTTGCTGAAATTGTGACCCCGGGGCTTAGAATTTTTTTTTTTCACAGGTAAAGTTCTCGAGGGCTGATTTCATTTCCTATGACAAAAAGCTTTCTGTTTCCACCGCCAAACCTTTCAGGGGAGAATTTGCAACAGTTTGGCACCATTTTTGAGAGAATTGGAGAATTTCGGATTTTTGCTGAAATTGTGACCCCGGGGCTTAGAATTTTTTTTTTACACAGGTAAAGTTCTCGAGGGCTGATTTCATTTCCTATGACAAAAAGCCTTCTGTTTCCACCGCCAAACCTTTCAGGGGATAATTTGCAAGAGTTTGGCACCATTTTTGAGAGAATTGGAGAATTTTGGATTTTTGCTGAAATTGTGACCCCGGGGCTTAGAAATTTTTTTTTACACAGGTTTTGTCTTTGAGGGCTGATTTCATTTCCTATGACAAAAAGCCTTCTCTTTCCACCGCCAAACCTTTCAGGGGATAATTTGCAAGAGTTTGGCACCATTTTTGAGAGAATTGGAGAATTTTGGATTTTTGCTGAAATTGTGACCCCGGGGCTTAGAATTTTTTTTTTTACACAGGTTTTGTCTTTGAGGGCTGATTACAATTCCCATGATAAAAAGCCTTCTGTTTCCACCGCCAAACCTTTCAGGGGATAATTTGCAAGAGTTTGGCACCATTTTTGAGAGAATTGGAGAATTTCGGATTTTTGCTGAAATTGTGACCCCGGGGCTTAGAATTTTTTTTTTACACAGGTAAAGTTCACGAGGGCTGATTTCATTTCCTATGACAAAAAGCCTTCGTTTTCCACCGCCAAACCCTTCAGGGGAGAATTTGCAACAGTTTGGCACCATTTTTGAGAGAATTGGAGAATTTTGGATTTTTGCTGAAATTGTGACCCCGGGGCTTAGAATTTTTTTTTTTCACAGGTAAAGTTCTCGAGGGCTGATTTCATTTCCTATGACAAAAAGCCTTCTGTTTCCACCACCAAACCTTTCAGGGGATAATATGCAAGAGTTTGGCACCATTTTTGAGTGAACGGGAGAATTTCAGATTTTTGTTGAAATTGTGACCCCGGGGCTTAGAATTTTTTTTTTCACAGGTAAAGTTCTTGAGGGCTGATTTCATTTCCTATGACAAAAAGCCTTCTGTTTCCACCGCCAAACCTTTCAGGGGATAATTTGCAAGAGTTTGGCACCATATTTGAGAGAATTGGAGAATTTTGGATTTTTGCTGAAATTGTGACCCCGGGGCTTAGAAATTTTTTTTTACAAAGGTTTTGTCTTTGAGGGCTGATTAAAATTCCCATGATAAAAAGCCTTCTGTTTCCACCGCCAAACCTTTCAGGGGATAATTTGCAAGAGTTTGGCACCATTTTTGAGAGAATTGGAGAATTTCGAATTTTTGCTGAAATTGTGACCCCGGGGCTTAGAAATTTTTTTTTTCACAGGTAAAGTTCTTGAGGGCTGATTTCATTTCCTATGACAAAAAGCCTTCTGTTTCCACCACCAAACCTTTCAGGGGATAATTTGCAAGAGTTTGGCACCATTTTTGAGTGAACGGGAGAATTTTGGTTTTTTGCTGAAATTGTGACCCCGGGGCTTAGAAATTTTTTTTTTCACAGGTAAAGTTCTTGAGGGCTGATTTCATTTCCTATGACAAAAAGCCTTCTGTTTCCACCCCCAAACCTTTCAGGGGAGAATTTGCAAGAGTTTGGCACCATTTTCGAGTGAATTGGAGAATTTCAGATTTTTGCTGAAATTGTGACCCCGGGGCTTAGAAATTTTTTTTTTCACAGGTAAAGTTCTCGAGGGCTGATTTCATTTCCTATGACAAAAAGCCTTCTGTTTCCACTGCCAAACCTTTCAGGGGATAATTTGCAACAGTTTGGCACCATTTTTGAGAGAATTGGAGAATTTCGGATTTTTGCTGAAATTGTGACCCCGGGGCTTAGAATTTTTTTTTTACACAGGTAAAGTTCTCGAGGGCTGATTTCATTTCCTATGACAAAAAGCCTTCTTTTTCCACCGCCAAACCTTTCAGGGGAGAATTTGCAAGAGTTTGGCACCATTTTTGAGTGAACGGGAGAATTTCAGATTTTTGCTGAAATTGTGACCCCGGGGCTTAGAAATTTTTTTTTCACAGGTAAAGTTCTCGAGGGCTGATTCATTTCCTATGACAAAAAACCTTCGTTTTCCCCCGCCAAACCTTTCAGGGGAGAATTTGCAACAGTTTGGCACCATTTTTGAGAGAATTGGAGAATTTCGGATTTTTGCTGAAATTGTGACCCCGGGGCTTAGAAGTTTTTTTTTTCACAGGTAAAGTTCTCGAGGGCTGATTTCATTTCCTATGACAAAAAGCCTTCTGTTTCCACCGCCAAACCTTTCAGGGGATAATTTGCAACAGTTTGGCACCATTTTTGAGTGAACTGGAGAATTTCAGATTTTTGTTGAAATTGTGACCCCGGGGCTTAGAAATTTTTTTTTTTCACAGGTAAAGTTCTCGAGGGCTGATTTCATTTCCTATGACAAAAAGCCTTCGTTTTCCACCGCCAAACCTTTCAGGGGAGTTTGCAACAGTTTGGCACCATTTTTGAGAGAATTGGAGAATTTTGGATTTTTGCTGAAATTGTGACCCCGGGGCTTAGAAGTTTTTTTTTTCACAGGTAAAGTTCTCGAGGGCTGATTTCATTTCCTATGACAAAAAGCCTTCTGTTTCCACCGCCAAACCTTTCAGGGGATGATTTGCAACAGTTTGGCACCATTTTTGAGTGAACTGGAGAATTTCAGATTTTTGCTGAAATTGTGAGCCCGGGGTTTAGAAATTTTTTTTTACACAGGTTTTGTCTTTGAGGGCTGATTTCATTTCCTATGACAAAAAGCCTTCTGTTTCCACCGCCAAACCTTTCAGGGGATAATTTGCAAGAGTTTGGCACCATTTTTGAGAGAATTGGAGAATTTTGGATTTTTGCTGAAATTGTGACCCCGGGGCTTAGAAATTTTTTTTTTCACAGGTAAAGTTCTCGAGGGCTGATTTCATTTCCTATGACAAAAAGCCTTCTGTTTCCACCGCCAAACCTTTCAGGGGATAATTTGCAAGAGTTTGGCACCATTTTTGAGAGAATTGGAGAATTTTGGATTTTTGCTGAAATTGTGACCCCGGGGCTTAGAAATTTTTTTTTTCACAGGTAAAGTTCTCGAGGGCTGATTTCATTTCCTATGACAAAAAGCTTTCTGTTTCCACCGCCAAACCTTTCAGGGGAGAATTTACAACAGTTTGGCACCATTTTTGAGAGAATTGGAGAATTTCGGATTTTTGCTGAAATTGTGACCCCGGGGCTTAGAATTTTTTTTTTCACAGGTAAAGTTCTTGAGGGCTGATTTCATTTCCTATGACAAAAAGCCTTCTGTTTCCACCGCCAAACCTTTCAGGGGATAATTTGCAAGAGTTTGGCACCATTTTTGAGAGAATTGGAGAATTTCATATTTTTGCTAAAATTGTGACCACGGGGCTTAGAAAATTTTTTTTTCACAGGTTTTGTCTTCAAGGGCTGATTTCATTTCCTATGACAAAAAGCCTTCTGTTTCCACCCCCAAACCTTTCAGGGGAGAATTTGCAAGAGTTTGGCATCATTTTTGAGTGAATTGGAGAATTTCGGATTTTTGCTGAAATTGTGACCCCGGGGCTTAGAAATTTTTTTTTTACACAGGTAAAGTTCTCGAGGGCTGATTTCATTTCCTATGACAAAAAGCCTTCTGTTTCCACCGCCAAACCTTTCAGGGGAGAATTTGCAACAGTTTGGCACCATTTTTGAGAGAATTGGAGAATTTCAGATTTTTGTTGAAATTGTGACCCCGGGGCTTAGAAATTTTTTTTTTCACAGGTAAAGTTCTCGAGGGCTGATTTCATTTCCTATGACAAAAAGCCTTCTGTTTCCACCGCCAAACCTTTCAGGGGATAATTTGCAAGAGTTTGGCACCATTTTTGAGAGAATTGGAGAATTTTGGATTTTTGCTGAAATTGTGACCCCGGGGCTTAGAAATTTTTTTTTGCAAAGGTTTTGTCTTTGAGGGCTGATTACAATTCCCATGATAAAAAGCCTTCTGTTTCCACCGCCAAACCTTTCAGGGGATAATTTGCAAGAGTTTGGCACCATTTTTGAGAGAATTGGAGAATTTCGAATTTTTGCTGAAATTGTGACCCCGGGGCTTAGAATTTTTTTTTACACAGGTAAAGTTCTCGAGGGCTGATTTCATTTCCTATGACAAAAAGCATTCTTTTTCCACCGCCAAACCTTTCAGGGGAGAATTTGCAACAGTTTGGCACCATTTTTGAGAGAATTGGAGAATTTTGGTTTTTTGCTGAAATTGTGACCCCGGGGCTTAGAAATTTTTTTTTTCACAGGTAAAGTTCTTGAGGGCTGATTTCATTTCCTATGACAAAAAGCCTTCTGTTTCCACCACCAAACCTTTCAGGGGATAATTTGCAAGAGTTTGGCACCATACTTGAGAGAATTGGAGAATTTTGGATTTTTGCTGAAATTGTGACCCCGGGGCTTAGAAATTTTTTTTTACAAAGGTTTTGTCTTTGAGGGCTGATTACAATTCCCATGATAAAAAGCCTTCTGTTTCCACCGCCAAACCTTTCAGGGATAATTTGCAAGAGTTTGGCACCATTTTTGAGAGAATTGGAGAATTTCGAATTTTTGCTGAAATTGTGACCCCGGGGCTTAGAAATTTTTTTTTACACAGGTAAAGTCCTCGAGGGCTGATTTCATTTCCTATGACAAAAAGCATTCTTTTTCCACAGCCAAACCTTTCAGGGGAGAATTTGCAACAGTTTGGCACCATTTTTGGGAGAATTGGAGAATTTTGGTTTTTTGCTGAAATTGTGAACCCGGGGCTTAGAAATTTTTTTTTTCACAGGTAAAGTTCTTGAGGGCTGATTTCATTTCCTATGACAAAAAGCCTTCTGTTTCCACCACCAAACCTTTCAGGGGATAATTTGCAAGAGTTTGGCACCATTTTTGAGTGAACGGGAGAATTTCGGATTTTTGCTGAAATTGTGACCCCGGGGCTTAGAATTTTTTTTTTACACAGGTTTTGTCTTTGAGGGCTGATTACAATTCCCATGATAAAAAGCCTTCTGTTTCCACCGCCAAACCTTTCAGGGGATAATTTGCAAGAGTTTGGCACCATTTTTGAGAGAATTGGAGAATTTCGGATTTTTGCTGAAATTGTGACCCCGGGGCTTAGAATTTTTTTTTTACACAGGTAAAGTTCTCGAGGGCTGATTTCATTTCCTATGACAAAAAGCCTTCTTTTTCCACCGCCAAACCTTTCAGGGGAGAATTTGCAAGAGTTTGGCACCATTTTTGAGTGAACGGGAGAATTTCGGATTTTTGTTGAAATTGTGACCCCGGGGCTTAGAATCTTTTTTTTTCACAGGTAAAGTTCTCGAGGGCTGATTTCATTTCCTATGACAAAAAGCCTTCTGTTTCCACCGCCAAATCTTTCAGGGGAGAATTTGCAACAGTTTGGCACCATTTTTGAGAGAATTGGAGAATTTCATATTTTTGCTGAAATTGTGACCCCGGGGCTTAGAAATTTTTTTTTTACACAGGTAAAGTTCTCGAGGGCTGATTTCATTTCCTATGACAAAAAGCCTTCTGTTTCCACCGCCAAACCTTTCAGGGGATAATTTGCAAGAGTTTGGCACCATTTTTGAGAGAATTGGAGAATTTTGGATTTTTGCTGAAATTGTGACCCCGGGGCTTAGAATTTTTTTTTTTCACAGGTAAAGTTCTCGAGGGCTGATTTCATTTCCTATGACAAAAAGCTTTCTGTTTCCACCGCCAAACCTTTCAGGGGAGAATTTGCAACAGTTTGGCACCATTTTTGAGAGAATTGGAGAATTTCGGATTTTTGCTGAAATTGTGACCCCGGGGCTTAGAATTTTTTTTTTACACAGGTAAAGTTCTCGAGGGCTGATTTCATTTCCTATGACAAAAAGCCTTCTGTTTCCACCGCCAAACCTTTCAGGGGATAATTTGCAAGAGTTTGGCACCATTTTTGAGAGAATTGGAGAATTTTGGATTTTTGCTGAAATTGTGACCCCGGGGCTTAGAAATTTTTTTTTACACAGGTTTTGTCTTTGAGGGCTGATTTCATTTCCTATGACAAAAAGCCTTCTGTTTCCACCGCCAAACCTTTCAGGGGATAATTTGCAAGAGTTTGGCACCATTTTTGAGAGAATTGGAGAATTTTGGATTTTTGCTGAAATTGTGACCCCGGGGCTTAGAAATTTTTTTTTCACAGGTAAAGTTCTCGAGGGCTGATTTCATTTCCTATGACAAAAAGCCTTCTGTTTCCACCGCCAAACCTTTCAGGGGATAATTTGCAAGAGTTTGGCACCATTTTTGAGAGAATTGGAGAATTTTGGATTTTTGCTGAAATTGTGACCCCGGGGCTTAGAAATTTTTTTTTTACACAGGTTTTGTCTTTGAGGGCTGATTACAATTCCCATGATAAAAAGCCTTCTGTTTCCACCGCCAAACCTTTCAGGGGATAATTTGCAAGAGTTTGGCACCATTTTTGAGAGAATTGGAGAATTTCGGATTTTTGCTGAAATTGTGACCCCGGGGCTTAGAATTTTTTTTTTACACAGGTAAAGTTCTCGAGGGCTGATTTCATTTCCTATGACAAAAAGCCTTCTGTTTCCACCGCCAAACCTTTCAGGGGATAATTTGCAAGAGTTTGGCACCATTTTTGAGTGAACGGGAGAATTTCAGATTTTTGTTGAAATTGTGACCTCGGGGCTTAGAAATTTTTTTTTACACAGGTTTTGTCTTTGAGGGCTGATTTCATTTCCTATGACAAAAAGCCTTCTGTTTCCACCGCCAAACCTTTCAGGGGATAATTTGCAAGAGTTTGGCACCATTTTTGAGAGAATTGGAGAATTTCGAATTTTTGCTGAAATTGTGACCCCGGGGCTTAGAAATTTTTTTTTACACAGGTAAAGTTCTCGAGGGCTGATTTCATTTCCTATGACAAAAAGCATTCTTTTTCCACCGCCAAACCTTTCAGGGGAGAATTTGCAACAGTTTGGCACCATTTTTGGGAGAATTGGAGAATTTTGGTTTTTTGCTGAAATTGTGAACCCGGGGCTTAGAATTTTTTTTTTTCACAGGTAAAGTTCTTGAGGGCTGATTTCATTTCCTATGACAAAAAGCCTTCTGTTTCCACCACCAAACCTTTCAGGGGATAATTTGCAAGAGTTTGGCACCATTTTTGAGTGAACGGGAGAATTTCGGATTTTTGCTGAAATTGTGACCCCGGGGCTTAGAAATTTTTTTTTACACAGGTTTTGTCTTTGAGGGCTGATTACAATTCCCATGATAAAAAGCCTTCTGTTTCCACCGCCAAACCTTTCAGGGGATAATTTGCAAGAGTTTGGCACCATTTTTGAGAGAATTGGAGAATTTCGGATTTTTGCTGAAATTGTGACCCCGGGGCTTAGAATTTTTTTTTTACACAGGTAAAGTTCTCGAGGGCTGATTTCATTTCCTATGACAAAAAGCCTTCTTTTTCCACCGCCAAACCTTTCAGGGGAGAATTTGCAAGAGTTTGGCACCATTTTTGAGTGAACGGGAGAATTTCGGATTTTTGTTGAAATTGTGACCCCGGGGCTTAGAATCTTTTTTTTTCACAGGTAAAGTTCTCGAGGGCTGATTTCATTTCCTATGACAAAAAGCCTTCTGTTTCCACCGCCAAATCTTTCAGGGGAGAATTTGCAACAGTTTGGCACCATTTTTGAGAGAATTGGAGAATTTCATATTTTTGCTGAAATTGTGACCCCGGGGCTTAGAAATTTTTTTTTTACACAGGTAAAGTTCTCGAGGGCTGATTTCATTTCCTATGACAAAAAGCCTTCTGTTTCCACCCCCAAACCTTTCAGGGGAGAATTTGCAAGAGTTTGGCACCATTTTCGAGTGAATTAGAGAATTTCGGATTTTTGCTGAAATTGTGACCCCGGGGCTTAGAAATTTTTTTTTTACACAGGTAAAGTTCTCGAGGGCTGATTTCATTTCCTATGACAAAAAGCCTTCTGTTTCCACCGCCAAACCTTTCAGGGGATAATTTGCAAGAGTTTGGCACCATTTTTGAGAGAATTGGAGAATTTTGGATTTTTGCTGAAATTGTGACCCCGGGGCTTAGAAATTTTTTTTTACACAGGTTTTGTCTTTGAGGGCTGATTACAATTCCCATGATAAAAAGCCTTCTGTTTCCACCGCCAAACCTTTCAGGGGATAATTTGCAAGAGTTTGGCACCATTTTTGAGAGAATTGGAGAATTTCGGATTTTTGCTGAAATTGTGACCCCGGGGCTTAGAATTTTTTTTTTACACAGGTAAAGTTCTCGAGGGCTGATTTCATTTCCTATGACAAAAAGCCTTCTTTTTCCACCGCCAAACCTTTCAGGGGAGAATTTGCAAGAGTTTGGCACCATTTTTGAGTGAACGGGAGAATTTCGGATTTTTGTTGAAATTGTGACCCCGGGGCTTAGAATCTTTTTTTTTCACAGGTAAAGTTCTCGAGGGCTGATTTCATTTCCTATGACAAAAAGCCTTCTGTTTCCACCGCCAAATCTTTCAGGGGAGAATTTGCAACAGTTTGGCACCATTTTTGAGAGAATTGGAGAATTTCATATTTTTGCTGAAATTGTGACCCCGGGGCTTAGAAATTTTTTTTTTACACAGGTAAAGTTCTCGAGGGCTGATTTCATTTCCTATGACAAAAAGCCTTCTGTTTCCACCCCCAAACCTTTCAGGGGAGAATTTGCAAGAGTTTGGCACCATTTTCGAGTGAATTAGAGAATTTCGGATTTTTGCTGAAATTGTGACCCCGGGGCATAGAAATTTTTTTTTTACACAGGTAAAGTTCTCGAGGGCTGATTTCATTTCCTATGACAAAAAGCCTTCTGTTTCCACCGCCAAACCTTTCAGGGGATAATTTGCAAGAGTTTGGCACCATTTTTGAGAGAATTGGAGAATTTTGGATTTTTGCTGAAATTGTGACCCCGGGGCTTAGAATTTTTTTTTTTCACAGGTAAAGTTCTCGAGGGCTGATTTCATTTCCTATGACAAAAAGCTTTCTGTTTCCACCGCCAAACCTTTCAGGGGAGAATTTGCAACAGTTTGGCACCATTTTTGAGAGAATTGGAGAATTTCGGATTTTTGCTGAAATTGTGACCCCGGGGCTTAGAATTTTTTTTTTACACAGGTAAAGTTCTCGAGGGCTGATTTCATTTCCTATGACAAAAAGCCTTCTGTTTCCACCGCCAAACCTTTCAGGGGATAATTTGCAAGAGTTTGGCACCATTTTTGAGAGAATTGGAGAATTTTGGATTTTTGCTGAAATTGTGACCCCGGGGCTTAGAAATTTTTTTTTACACAGGTTTTGTCTTTGAGGGCTGATTTCATTTCCTATGACAAAAAGCCTTCTGTTTCCACCGCCAAACCTTTCAGGGGATAATTTGCAAGAGTTTGGCACCATTTTTGAGAGAATTGGAGAATTTTGGATTTTTGCTGAAATTGTGACCCCGGGGCTTAGAAATTTTTTTTTTCACAGGTAAAGTTCTCGAGGGCTGATTTCATTTCCTATGACAAAAAGCCTTCTGTTTCCACCGCCAAACCTTTCAGGGGATAATTTGCAAGAGTTTGGCACCATTTTTGAGAGAATTGGAGAATTTTGGATTTTTGCTGAAATTGTGACCCCGGGGCTTAGAAATTTTTTTTTACACAGGTTTTGTCTTTGAGGGCTGATTACAATTCCCATGATAAAAAGCCTTCTGTTTCCACCGCCAAACCTTTCAGGGGATAATTTGCAAGAGTTTGGCACCATTTTTGAGAGAATTGGAGAATTTCGGATTTTTGCTGAAATTGTGACCCCGGGGCTTAGAATTTTTTTTTTACACAGGTAAAGTTCTCGAGGGCTGATTTCATTTCCTATGACAAAAAGCCTTCTGTTTCCACCGCCAAACCTTTCAGGGGATAATTTGCAAGAGTTTGGCACCATTTTTGAGAGAATTGGAGAATTTTGGATTTTTGCTGAAATTGTGACCCCGGGGCTTAGAAATTTTTTTTTTCACAGGTAAAGTTCTCGAGGGCTGATTTCATTTCCTATGACAAAAAGCCTTCTGTTTCCACCGCCAAACCTTTCAGGGGATAATTTGCAAGAGTTTGGCACCATTTTTGAGAGAATTGGAGAATTTTGGATTTTTGCTGAAATTGTGACCCCGGGGCTTAGAAATTTTTTTTTACACAGGTTTTGTCTTTGAGGGCTGATTACAATTCCCATGATAAAAAGCCTTCTGTTTCCACCGCCAAACCTTTCAGGGGATAATTTGCAAGAGTTTGGCACCATTTTTGAGTGAACGGGAGAATTTCGGATTTTTGTTGAAATTGTGACCCCGGGGCTTAGAATCTTTTTTTTTCACAGGTAAAGTTCTCGAGGGCTGATTTCATTTCCTATGACAAAAAGCCTTCTGTTTCCACCGCCAAATCTTTCAGGGGAGAATTTGCAACAGTTTGGCACCATTTTTGAGAGAATTGGAGAATTTCATATTTTTGCTGAAATTGTGACCCCGGGGCTTAGAAAAATTTTTTTTCACAGGATTTGTCTTCAAGGGCTGATTTCATTTCCTATGACAAAAAGCCTTCTGTTTCCACCCCCAAACCTTTCAGGGGAGAATTTGCAAGAGTTTGGCACCATTTTCGAGTGAATTGGAGAATTTCGGATTTTTGCTGAAATTGTGACCCCGGGGCTTAGAAATTTTTTTTTTACACAGGTAAAGTTCTCGAGGGCTGATTTCATTTCCTATGACAAAAAGCCTTCTGTTTCCACCGCCAAACCTTTCAGGGGATAATTTGCAAGAGTTTGGCACCATTTTTGAGAGAATTGGAGAATTTCATATTTTTGCTGAAATTGTGACCCCGGGGCTTAGAATTTTTTTTTTTCACAGGTAAAGTTCTCGAGGGCTGATTTCATTTCCTATGACAAAAAGCTTTCTGTTTCCACCGCCAAACCTTTCAGGGGAGAATTTGCAACAGTTTGGCACCATTTTTGAGAGAATTGGAGAATTTCGGATTTTTGCTGAAATTGTGACCCCGGGGCTTAGAATTTTTTTTTTACACAGGTAAAGTTCTCGAGGGCTGATTTCATTTCCTATGACAAAAAGCCTTCTGTTTCCACCGCCAAACCTTTCAGGGGATAATTTGCAAGAGTTTGGCACCATTTTTGAGAGAATTGGAGAATTTTGGATTTTTGCTGAAATTGTGACCCCGGGGCTTAGAAATTTTTTTTTACACAGGTTTTGTCTTTGAGGGCTGATTTCATTTCCTATGACAAAAAGCCTTCTCTTTCCACCGCCAAACCTTTCAGGGGATAATTTGCAAGAGTTTGGCACCATTTTTGAGAGAATTGGAGAATTTTGGATTTTTGCTGAAATTGTGACCCCGGGGCTTAGAAATTTTTTTTTTACACAGGTTTTGTCTTTGAGGGCTGATTACAATTCCCATGATAAAAAGCCTTCTGTTTCCACCGCCAAACCTTTCAGGGGATAATTTGCAAGAGTTTGGCACCATTTTTGAGAGAATTGGAGAATTTCGGATTTTTGCTGAAATTGTGACCCCGGGGCTTAGAATCTTTTTTTTTCACAGGTAAAGTTCTCGAGGGCTGATTTCATTTCCTATGACAAAAAGCCTTCTGTTTCCACCGCCAAATCTTTCAGGGGAGAATTTGCAACAGTTTGGCACCATTTTTGAGAGAATTGGAGAATTTCATATTTTTGCTGAAATTGTGACCCCGGGGCTTAGAAAAATTTTTTTTCACAGGATTTGTCTTCAAGGGCTGATTTCATTTCCTATGACAAAAAGCCTTCTGTTTCCACCCCCAAACCTTTCAGGGGAGAATTTGCAAGAGTTTGGCACCATTTTCGAGTGAATTGGAGAATTTCGGATTTTTGCTGAAATTGTGACCCCGGGGCTTAGAAATTTTTTTTTTACACAGGTAAAGTTCTCGAGGGCTGATTTCATTTCCTATGACAAAAAGCCTTCTGTTTCCACCGCCAAACCTTTCAGGGGATAATTTGCAAGAGTTTGGCACCATTTTTGAGAGAATTGGAGAATTTCATATTTTTGCTGAAATTGTGACCCCGGGGCTTAGAATTTTTTTTTTCACAGGTAAAGTTCTCGAGGGCTGATTTCATTTCCTATGACAAAAAGCTTTCTGTTTCCACCGCCAAACCTTTCAGGGGAGAATTTGCAACAGTTTGGCACCATTTTTGAGAGAATTGGAGAATTTCGGATTTTTGCTGAAATTGTGACCCCGGGGCTTAGAATTTTTTTTTTACACAGGTAAAGTTCTCGAGGGCTGATTTCATTTCCTATGACAAAAAGCCTTCTGTTTCCACCGCCAAACCTTTCAGGGGATAATTTGCAAGAGTTTGGCACCATTTTTGAGAGAATTGGAGAATTTTGGATTTTTGCTGAAATTGTGACCCCGGGGCTTAGAAATTTTTTTTTACACAGGTTTTGTCTTTGAGGGCTGATTTCATTTCCTATGACAAAAAGCCTTCTCTTTCCACCGCCAAACCTTTCAGGGGATAATTTGCAAGAGTTTGGCACCATTTTTGAGAGAATTGGAGAATTTTGGATTTTTGCTGAAATTGTGACCCCGGGGCTTAGAATTTTTTTTTTTACACAGGTTTTGTCTTTGAGGGCTGATTACAATTCCCATGATAAAAAGCCTTCTGTTTCCACCGCCAAACCTTTCAGGGGATAATTTGCAAGAGTTTGGCACCATTTTTGAGAGAATTGGAGAATTTCGGATTTTTGCTGAAATTGTGACCCCGGGGCTTAGAATTTTTTTTTTACACAGGTAAAGTTCACGAGGGCTGATTTCATTTCCTATGACAAAAAGCCTTCGTTTTCCACCGCCAAACCCTTCAGGGGAGAATTTGCAACAGTTTGGCACCATTTTTGAGAGAATTGGAGAATTTTGGATTTTTGCTGAAATTGTGACCCCGGGGCTTAGAATTTTTTTTTTTCACAGGTAAAGTTCTCGAGGGCTGATTTCATTTCCTATGACAAAAAGCCTTCTGTTTCCACCACCAAACCTTTCAGGGGATAATATGCAAGAGTTTGGCACCATTTTTGAGTGAACGGGAGAATTTCAGATTTTTGTTGAAATTGTGACCCCGGGGCTTAGAATTTTTTTTTTCACAGGTAAAGTTCTTGAGGGCTGATTTCATTTCCTATGACAAAAAGCCTTCTGTTTCCACCGCCAAACCTTTCAGGGGATAATTTGCAAGAGTTTGGCACCATATTTGAGAGAATTGGAGAATTTTGGATTTTTGCTGAAATTGTGACCCCGGGGCTTAGAAATTTTTTTTTACAAAGGTTTTGTCTTTGAGGGCTGATTAAAATTCCCATGATAAAAAGCCTTCTGTTTCCACCGCCAAACCTTTCAGGGGATAATTTGCAAGAGTTTGGCACCATTTTTGAGAGAATTGGAGAATTTCGAATTTTTGCTGAAATTGTGACCCCGGGGCTTAGAAATTTTTTTTTTCACAGGTAAAGTTCTTGAGGGCTGATTTCATTTCCTATGACAAAAAGCCTTCTGTTTCCACCACCAAACCTTTCAGGGGATAATTTGCAAGAGTTTGGCACCATTTTTGAGTGAACGGGAGAATTTTGGTTTTTTGCTGAAATTGTGACCCCGGGGCTTAGAAATTTTTTTTTTCACAGGTAAAGTTCTTGAGGGCTGATTTCATTTCCTATGACAAAAAGCCTTCTGTTTCCACCCCCAAACCTTTCAGGGGAGAATTTGCAAGAGTTTGGCACCATTTTCGAGTGAATTGGAGAATTTCAGATTTTTGCTGAAATTGTGACCCCGGGGCTTAGAAATTTTTTTTTTCACAGGTAAAGTTCTCGAGGGCTGATTTCATTTCCTATGACAAAAAGCCTTCTGTTTCCACTGCCAAACCTTTCAGGGGATAATTTGCAACAGTTTGGCACCATTTTTGAGAGAATTGGAGAATTTCGGATTTTTGCTGAAATTGTGACCCCGGGGCTTAGAATTTTTTTTTTACACAGGTAAAGTTCTCGAGGGCTGATTTCATTTCCTATGACAAAAAGCCTTCTTTTTCCACCGCCAAACCTTTCAGGGGAGAATTTGCAAGAGTTTGGCACCATTTTTGAGTGAACGGGAGAATTTCAGATTTTTGCTGAAATTGTGACCCCGGGGCTTAGAAATTTTTTTTTCACAGGTAAAGTTCTCGAGGGCTGATTCATTTCCTATGACAAAAAACCTTCGTTTTCCCCCGCCAAACCTTTCAGGGGAGAATTTGCAACAGTTTGGCACCATTTTTGAGAGAATTGGAGAATTTCGGATTTTTGCTGAAATTGTGACCCCGGGGCTTAGAAGTTTTTTTTTTCACAGGTAAAGTTCTCGAGGGCTGATTTCATTTCCTATGACAAAAAGCCTTCTGTTTCCACCGCCAAACCTTTCAGGGGATAATTTGCAACAGTTTGGCACCATTTTTGAGTGAACTGGAGAATTTCAGATTTTTGCTGAAATTGTGACCCCGGGGTTTAGAAAATTTTTTTTACACAGGTTTTGTCTTTGAGGGCTGATTTCATTTCCTATGACAAAAAGCCTTCTGTTTCCACCGCCAAACCTTTCAGGGGATAATTTGCAAGAGTTTGGCACCATTTTTGAGAGAATTGGAGAATTTTGGATTTTTGCTGAAATTGTGACCCCGGGGCTTAGAAATTTTTTTTTACACAGATTTTGTCTTTGAGGGCTGATTACAATTCCCATGATAAAAAGCCTTCTGTTTCCACCGCCAAACCTTTCAGGGGATAATTTGCAAGAGTTTGGCACCATTTTTGAGAGAATTGGAGAATTTCGGATTTTTGCTGAAATTGTGACCCCGGGGCTTAGAATTTTTTTTTTACACAGGTAAAGTTCACGAGGGCTGATTTCATTTCCTATGACAAAAAGCCTTCGTTTTCCACCGCCAAACCCTTCAGGGGAGAATTTGCAACAGTTTGGCACCATTTTTGAGAGAATTGGAGAATTTTGGATTTTTGCTGAAATTGTGACCCCGGGGCTTAGAAATTTTTTTTTTCACAGGTAAAGTTCTCGAGGGCTGATTTCATTTCCTATGACAAAAAGCCTTCTGTTTCCACCACCAAACCTTTCAGGGGATAATATGCAAGAGTTTGGCACCATTTTTGAGTGAACGGGAGAATTTCAGATTTTTGTTGAAATTGTGACCCCGGGGCTTAGAATTTTTTTTTTCACAGGTAAAGTTCTTGAGGGCTGATTTCATTTCCTATGACAAAAAGCCTTCTGTTTCCACCGCCAAACCTTTCAGGGGATAATTTGCAAGAGTTTGGCACCATATTTGAGAGAATTGGAGAATTTTGGATTTTTGCTGAAATTGTGACCCCGGGGCTTAGAAATTTTTTTTTTCACAGGTAAAGTTCTCGAGGGCTGATTTCATTTCCTATGACAAAAAGCCTTCTGTTTCCACCACCAAACCTTTCAGGGGATAATATGCAAGAGTTTGGCACCATTTTTGAGTGAACGGGAGAATTTCAGATTTTTGTTGAAATTGTGACCCCGGGGCTTAGAATTTTTTTTTTCACAGGTAAAGTTCTTGAGGGCTGATTTCATTTCCTATGACAAAAAGCCTTCTGTTTCCACCGCCAAACCTTTCAGGGGATAATTTGCAAGAGTTTGGCACCATTTTTGAGAGAATTGGAGAATTTTGGATTTTTGCTGAAATTGTGACCCCGGGGCTTAGAATTTTTTTTTTTCACAGGTAAAGTTCTCGAGGGCTGATTTCATTTCCTATGACAAAAAGCCTTCTGTTTCCACCACCAAACCTTTCAGGGGATAATATGCAAGAGTTTGGCACCATTTTTGAGTGAACGGGAGAATTTCAGATTTTTGTTGAAATTGTGACCCCGGGGCTTAGAATTTTTTTTTTCACAGGTAAAGTTCTTGAGGGCTGATTTCATTTCCTATGACAAAAAGCCTTCTGTTTCCACCGCCAAACCTTTCAGGGGATAATTTGCAAGAGTTTGGCACCATATTTGAGAGAATTGGAGAATTTTGGATTTTTGCTGAAATTGTGACCCCGGGGCTTAGAATTTTTTTTTTACACAGGTAAAGTTCTCGAGGGCTGATTTCATTTCCTATGACAAAAAGCCTTCTTTTTCCACCGCCAAACCTTTCAGGGGAGAATTTGCAAGAGTTTGGCACCATTTTTGAGTGAACGGGAGAATTTCGAATTTTTGCTGAAATTGTGACCCCGGGGCTTAGAAATATTTTTTTTACACAGGTAAAGTTCTCGAGGGCTGATTTCATTTCCTATGACAAAAAGCCTTCTTTTTCCACCGCCAAACCTTTCAGGGGAGAATTTGCAAGAGTTTGGCACCATTTTTGAGTGAATTGGAGAATTTCAGATTTTTGCTGAAATTGTGACCCCGGGGCTTAGAAATTTTTTTTTTCACAGGTAAAGTTCTCGAGGGCTGATTTCATTTCCTATGACAAAAAGCCTTCTGTTTCCACCGCCAAACCTTTCAGGGGATAATTTGCAACAGTTTGGCACCATTTTTGAGAGAATTGGAGAATTTTGGATTTTTGCTGAAATTGTGACCCCGGGGCTTAGAATTTTTTTTTTACACAGGTAAAGTTCTCGAGGGCTGATTTCATTTCCTATGACAAAAAGCCTTCTTTTTCCACCGCCAAACCTTTCAGGGGAGAATTTGCAAGAGTTTGGCACCATTTTTGAGTGAACGGGAGAATTTCAGATTTTTGCTGAAATTGTGACCCCGGGGCTTAGAAATTTTTTTTTCACAGGTAAAGTTCTCGAGGGCTGATTCATTTCCTATGACAAAAAACCTTCGTTTTCCCCCGCCAAACCTTTCAGGGGAGAATTTGCAACAGTTTGGCACCATTTTTGAGAGAATTGGAGAATTTTGGATTTTTGCTGAAATTGTGACCCCGGGGCTTAGAATTTTTTTTTTTCACAGGTAAAGTTCTCGAGGGCTGATTTCATTTCCTATGACAAAAAGCTTTCTGTTTCCACCGCCAAACCTTTCAGGGTAGAATTTGCAACAGTTTGGCACCATTTTTGAGAGAATTGGAGAATTTCGGATTTTTGCTGAAATTGTGACCCCGGGGCTTAGAATTTTTTTTTTACACAGGTAAAGTTCACGAGGGCTGATTTCATTTCCTATGACAAAAAGCCTTCTTTTTCCACCGCCAAACCTTTCAGGGGAGAATTTGCAAGAGTTTGGCACCATTTTTGAGTGAACGGGAGAATTTCAGATTTTTGTTGAAATTGTGACCCCGGGGCTTAGAAATTTTTTTTTTCACAGGTAAAGTTCTCGAGGGCTGATTTCATTTCCTATGACAAAAAGCCTTCTGTTTCCACCGCCAAACCTTTCAGGGGATAATTTGCAAGAGTTTGGCACCATTTTTGAGAGAAATGGAGAATTTTGGATTTTTGCTGAAATTGTGACCCCGGGGCTTAGAAAATTTTTTTTTCACAGGTTTTGTCTTCAAGGGCTGATTTCATTTCCTATGACAAAAAGCCTTCTATTTCCACCCCCAAACCTTTCAGGGGAGAATTTGCAACAGTTTGGCACCATTTTTGAGAGAATTGGAGAATTTTGGATTTTTGCTGAAATTCTGACCCCGGGGCTTAGAAATGTTTTTTTACACAGGTAAAGTTCTCGAGGGCTGATTTCATTTCCTATGACAAAAAGCCTTCTGTTTCCACCGCCAAACCTTTCAGGGGATAATTTGCAAGAGTTTGGCACCATTTTTGAGAGAATTGGAGAATTTCAGATTCTTGCTGAAATTGTGACCCCGGGGCTTAGAAATTTTTTTTTTACACAGGTAAAGTTCTCGAGGGCTGATTTCATTTCCTATGACAAAAAGCCTTCTGTTTCCACCGCCAAACCTTTCAGGGGATAATTTGCAAGAGTTTGGCACCATTTTTGAGAGAAATGGAGAATTTCAGATTTTTGCTGAAATTGTGACCCCGGGGCTTAGAATTTTTTTTTTTCACAGGTAAAGTTCTCGAGGGCTGATTTCATTTCCTATGACAAAAAGCTTTCTGTTTCCACCGCCAAACCTTTCAGGGGAGAATTTGCAACAGTTTGGCACCATTTTTGAGAGAATTGGAGAATTTCGGATTTTTGCTGAAATTGTGACCCCGGGGCTTAGAATTGTTTTTTTACACAGGTAAAGTTCTCGAGGGCTGATTTCATTTCCTATGACAAAAAGCCTTCTGTTTCCACCCCCAAACCTTTCAGGGGAGAATTTGCAAGAGTTTGGCACCATTTTTGAGTGAACGGGAGAATTTCAGATTTTTGTTGAAATTGTGACCCCGGGGCTTAGAAATTTTTTTTTTTCACAGGTAAAGTTCTCGAGGGCTGATTTCATTTCCTATGACAAAAAGCCTTCTGTTTCCACCGCCAAACCTTTCAGGGGATAATTTGCAAGAGTTTGGCACCATTTTTGAGAGAATTGAGAATTTTGGATTTTTGCTGAAATTGTGACCCCGGGGCTTAGAAATTTTTTTTTACACAGGTTTTGTCTTTGAGGGCTGATTACAATTCCCATGATAAAAAGCCTTCTGTTTCCACCACCAAACCTTTCAGGGGATAATTTGCAAGAGTTTGGCACCATTTTTGAGAGAATTGGAGAATTTCGGATTTTTGCTGAAATTGTGACCCCGGGGCTTAGAAATTTTTTTTTACACAGGTAAAGTTCACGAGGGCTGATTTCATTTCCTATGACAAAAAGCCTTTGTTTTCCACCGCCAAACCTTTCAGGGGAGAATTTGCAACAGTTTGGCACCATTTTTGAGAGAATTGGAGAATTTTGGTTTTTTGCTGAAATTGTGACCCCGGGGCTTAGAATTTTTTTTTTTTTCACAGGTAAAGTTCTTGAGGGCTGATTTCATTTCCTATGACAAAAAGCCTTCTGTTTCCACCGCCAAACCTTTCAGGGGATAATTTGCAAGAGTTTGGCACCATTTTTGAGAGAATTGGAGAATTTCATATTTTTGCTGAAATTGTGAGCCCGGGGTTTAGAAAATTTTTTTTACACAGGTTTTGTCTTTGAGGGCTGATTTCATTTCCTATGACAAAAAGCCTTCTGTTTCCACCCCCAAACCTTTCAGGGGATAATTTGCAAGAGTTTGGCACCATTTTTGAGAGAATTGGAGAATTTCGGATTTTTGCTGAAATTGTGACCCCGGGGCTTAGAATTTTTTTTTTTACACAGGTTTTGTCTTTGAGGGCTGATTACAATTCCCATGATAAAAAGCCTTCTGTTTCCACCGCCAAACCTTTCAGGGGATAATTTGCAACAGTTTGGCACCATTTTTGAGAGAATTGGAGAATTTTGGATTTTTGCTGAAATTCTGACCCCGGGGCTTAGAAATGTTTTTTTACACAGGTAAAGTTCTCGAGGGCTGATTTCATTTCCTATGACAAAAAGCCTTCTGTTTCCACCGCCAAACCTTTCAGGGGAGAATTTGCAAGAGTTTGGCACCATTTTTGAGAGAATTGGAGAATTTCGGATTTTTGTTGAAATTGTGACCCCGGGGCTTAGAAATTTTTTTTTTCACAGGTAAAGTTCTCGAGGGCTGATTTCATTTCCTATGACAAAAAGCCTTCTGTTTCCACCGCCAAACCTTTCAGGGGATAATTTGCAAGAGTTTGGCACCATATTTGAGAGAATTGGAGAATTTTGGATTTTTGCTGAAATTGTGACCCCGGGGCTTAGAAATTTTTTTTTACAAAGGTTTTGTCTTTGAGGGCTGATTACAATTCCCATGATAAAAAGCCTTCTGTTTCCACCGCCAAACCTTTCAGGGGATAATTTGCAAGAGTTTGGCACCATTTTTGAGAGAATTGGAGAATTTTGGATTTTTGCTGAAATTGTGACCCCGGGGCTTAGAAATTTTTTTTTACACAGGTAAAGTTCTCGAGGGCTGATTTCATTTCCTATGACAAAAAGCATTCTTTTTCCACCGCCAAACCTTTCAGGGGAGAATTTGCAAGAGTTTGGCACCATTTTTGAGAGAATTGGAGAATTTCATATTTTTGCTGAAATTGTGACCCCGGGGCTTAGAAAAATTTTTTTTCACAGGTTTTGTCTTCAAGGGCTGATTTCATTTCCTATGACAAAAAGCCTTCTGTTTCCACCCCCAAACCTTTCAGGGGATAATTTGCAAGAGTTTGGCACCATTTTTGAGAGAATTGGAGAATTTCGGATTTTTGCTGAAATTGTGACCCCGGGGCTTAGAATTTTTTTTTTTACACAGGTTTTGTCTTTGAGGGCTGATTACAATTCCCATGATAAAAAGCCTTCTGTTTCCACCGCCAAACCTTTCAGGGGATAATTTGCAACAGTTTGGCACCATTTTTGAGAGAATTGGAGAATTTTGGATTTTTGCTGAAATTCTGACCCCGGGGCTTAGAAATGTTTTTTTACACAGGTAAAGTTCTCGAGGGCTGATTTCATTTCCTATGACAAAAAGCCTTCTGTTTCCACCGCCAAACCATTCAGGGGATAATTTGAAGAGTTTGGCACCATTTTTGAGAGAATTGGAGAATTTCAGATTTTTCCTGAAATTGTGACCCCGGGGCTTAGAAATGTTTTTTTACACAGGTAAAGTTCTCGAGGGCTGATTTCATTTCCTATGACAAAAAGCCTTCTGTTTCCACCGCCAAACCATTCAGGGGATAATTTGAAGAGTTTGGCACCATTTTTGAGAGAATTGGAGAATTTCGGATTTTTGCTGAAATTGTGACCCCGGGGCTTAGAAATGTTTTTTTACACAGGTAAAGTTCTCGAGGGCTGATTTCATTTCCTATGACAAAAAGCCTTCTGTTTCCACCGCCAAACCTTTCAGGGGATAATTTGCAAGAGTTTGGCACCATTTTTGAGAGAATTGGAGAATTTCGGATTTTTGCTGAAATTGTGACCCCGGGGCTTAGAATTTTTTTTTTACACAGGTAAAGTTCTCGAGGGCTGATTTCATTTCCTATGACAAAAAGCCTTCTTTTTCCACCGCCTAACCTTTCAGGGGAGAATTTGCAAGAGTTTGGCACCATTTTTGAGTGAACGGGAGAATTTCAGATTTTTGTTGAAATTGTGACCCCGGGGCTTAGGAATTATTTTTTTCACAGGTAAAGTTCTCGAGGGCTGATTTCATTTCCTATGACAAAAAGCCTTCTGTTTCCACCGCCAAAACTTTCAGGGGATAATTTGCAAGAGTTTGGCACCATTTTTGAGAGAATTGGAGAATTTCGGATTTTTGCTGAAATTGTGACCCCGGGGCTTAGAAAATTTTTTTAACACAGGTTTTGTCTTTGAGGGCTGATTACAATTCCCATGATAAAAAGCCTTCTGTTTCCACCGCCAAACCTTTCAGGGGATAATTTGCAAGAGTTTGGCACCATTTTTGAGAGAATTGGAGAATTTTGGATTTTTGCTGAAATTGTGACCCCGGGGCTTAGAATTTTTTTTTACACAGGTAAAGTTCTCGAGGGCTGATTTCATTTCCTATGACAAAAAGCCTTCTGTTTCCACCGCCAAACCTTTCAGGGGAGAATTTGCAAGAGTTTGGCACCATATTTGAGAGAATTGGAGAATTTTGGATTTTTGCTGAAATTGTGACCCCGGGGCTTAGAAATTTTTTTTTACAAAGGTTTTGTCTTTGAGGGCTGATTACAATTCCCATGATAAAAAGCCTTCTGTTTCCACCGCCAAACCTTTCAGGGGATAATTTGCAAGAGTTTGGCACCATTTTTGAGAGAATTGGAGAATTTCGGATTTTTGCTGAAATTGTGACCCCGGGGCTTAGAATTTTTTTTTTACACAGGTAAAGTTCTCGAGGGCTGATTTCATTTCCTATGACAAAAAGCATTCTTTTTCCACCGCCAAACCTTTCAGGGGAGAATTTGCAAGAGTTTGGCACCATTTTTGAGAGAATTGGAGAATTTCATATTTTTGCTGAAATTGTGACCCCGGGGCTTAGAAAAAATTTTTTTCACAGGTTTTGTCTTCAAGGGCTGATTTCATTTCCTATGACAAAAAGCCTTCTGTTTCCACCCCCAAACCTTTCAGGGGATAATTTGCAAGAGTTTGGCACCATTTTTGAGAGAATTGGAGAATTTCGGATTTTTGCTGAAATTGTGACCCCGGGGCTTAGAATTTTTTTTTTTTACACAGGTTTTGTCTTTGAGGGCTGATTACAATTCCCATGATAAAAAGCCTTCTGTTTCCACCGCCAAACCTTTCAGGGGATAATTTGCAACAGTTTGGCACCATTTTTGAGAGAATTGGAGAATTTTGGATTTTTGCTGAAATTCTGACCCCGGGGCTTAGAAATGTTTTTTTACACAGGTAAAGTTCTCGAGGGCTGATTTCATTTCCTATGACAAAAAGCCTTCTGTTTCCACCGCCAAACCATTCAGGGGATAATTTGAAGAGTTTGGCACCATTTTTGAGAGAATTGGAGAATTTCAGATTTTTCCTGAAATTGTGACCCCGGGGCTTAGAAATGTTTTTTTACACAGGTAAAGTTCTCGAGGGCTGATTTCATTTCCTATGACAAAAAGCCTTCTGTTTCCACCGCCAAACCATTCAGGGGATAATTTGAAGAGTTTGGCACCATTTTTGAGAGAATTGGAGAATTTCAGATTTTTCCTGAAATTGTGACCCCGGGGCTTAGAAATGTTTTTTTACACAGGTAAAGTTCTCGAGGGCTGATTTCATTTCCTATGACAAAAAGCCTTCTGTTTCCACCGCCAAACCTTTCAGGGGATAATTTGCAAGAGTTTGGCACCATTTTTGAGAGAATTGGAGAATTTCGGATTTTTGCTGAAATTGTGACCCCGGGGCTTAGAATTTTTTTTTTACACAGGTAAAGTTCTCGAGGGCTGATTTCATTTCCTATGACAAAAAGCCTTCTTTTTCCACCGCCTAACCTTTCAGGGGAGAATTTGCAAGAGTTTGGCACCATTTTTGAGTGAACGGGAGAATTTCAGATTTTTGTTGAAATTGTGACCCCGGGGCTTAGGAATTATTTTTTTCACAGGTAAAGTTCTCGAGGGCTGATTTCATTTCCTATGACAAAAAGCCTTCTGTTTCCACCGCCAAAACTTTCAGGGGATAATTTGCAAGAGTTTGGCACCATTTTTGAGAGAATTGGAGAATTTCGGATTTTTGCTGAAATTGTGACCCCGGGGCTTAGAAATTTTTTTTAACACAGGTTTTGTCTTTGAGGGCTGATTACAATTCCCATGATAAAAAGCCTTCTGTTTCCACCGCCAAACCTTTCAGGGGATAATTTGCAAGAGTTTGGCACCATTTTTGAGAGAATTGGAGAATTTTGGATTTTTGCTGAAATTGTGACCCCGGGGCTTAGAATTTTTTTTTACACAGGTAAAGTTCTCGAGGGCTGATTTCATTTCCTATGACAAAAAGCCTTCTGTTTCCACCGCCAAACCTTTCAGGGGAGAATTTGCAACAGTTTGGCACCATTTTTGAGAGAATTGGAGAATTTCAGATTTTTGTTTAAATTGTGACCCCGGGGCTTAGAAATTTTTTTTTTCACAGGTAAAGTTCTCGAGGGCTGATTACAATTCCCATGATAAAAAGCCTTCTGTTTCCACCGCCAAACCTTTCAGGGGATAATTTGCAAGAGTTTGGCACCATTTTTGAGAGAATTGGAGAATTTCGGATTTTTGCTGAAATTGTGACCCCGGGGCTTAGAAATTTTTTTTTACACAGGTTTTGTCTTTGAGGGCTGATTACAATTCCCATGATAAAAAGCCTTCTGTTTCCACCGCCAAACCTTTCAGGGGATAATTTGCAAGAGTTTGGCACCATTTTTGAGAGAATTGGAGAATTTCGGATTTTTGCTGAAATTGTGACCCCGGGGCTTAGAATTTTTTTTTTACACAGGTAAAGTTCTCGAGGGCTGATTTCATTTCCTATGACAAAAAGCCTTCTTTTTCCACCGCCAAACCTTTCAGGGGAGAATTTGCAAGAGTTTGGCACCATTTTTGAGTGAACGGGAGAATTTCAGATTTTTGTTGAAATTGTGACCCCGGGGCTTAGAAATTTTTTTTTTCACAGGTAAAGTTCTCGAGGGCTGATTTCATTTCCTATGACAAAAAGCCTTCTGTTTCCACCGCCAAACCTTTCAGGGGATAATTTGCAAGAGTTTGGCACCATTTTTGAGAGAATTGGAGAATTTCAGATTTTTGCTGAAATTGTGACCCCGGGGCTTAGAAATTATTTTTTTACACAGGTAAAGTTCTCGAGGGCTGATTTCATTTCCTATGACAAAAAGCCTTCTGTTTCCACCGCCAAACCTTTCAGGGGAGAATTTGCAAGAGTTTGGCACCATTTTTGAGTGAACGGGAGAATTTCAGATTTTTGTTGAAATTGTGACCCCGGGGCTTAGAAATTTTTTTTTTCACAGGTAAAGTTCTCGAGGGCTGATTTCATTTCCTATGACAAAAAGCCTTCTGTTTCCACCGCCAAAACTTTCAGGGGATAATTTGCAAGAGTTTGGCACCATTTTTGAGAGAATTGGAGAATTTCGGATTTTTGCTGAAATTGTGACCCCGGGGCTTAGAAATTTTTTTTAACACAGGTTTTGTCTTTGAGGGCTGATTACAATTCCCATGATAAAAAGCCTTCTGTTTCCACCGCCAAACCTTTCAGGGGATAATTTGCAAGAGTTTGGCACCATTTTTGAGAGAATTGGAGAATTTCGGATTTTTGCTGAAATTGTGACCCCGGGGCTTACAAATGTTTTTTTACACAGGTAAAGTTCTCGAGGGCTGATTACAATTCCCATGATAAAAAGCCTTCTGTTTCCACCGCCAAACCTTTCAGGGGATAATTTGCAAGAGTTTGGCACCATTTTTGAGAGAATTGGAGAATTTCGGATTTTTGCTGAAATTGTGACCCCGGGGCTTAGAAATTTTTTTTTACACAGGTTTTGTCTTTGAGGGCTGATTACAATTCCCATGATAAAAAGCCTTCTGTTTCCACCGCCAAACCTTTCAGGGGATAATTTGCAAGAGTTTGGCACCATTTTTGAGAGAATTGGAGAATTTCGGATTTTTGCTGAAATTGTGACCCCGGGGCTTAGAATTTTTTTTTTACACAGGTAAAGTTCTCGAGGGCTGATTTCATTTCCTATGACAAAAAGCCTTCTTTTTCCACCGCCAAACCTTTCAGGGGAGAATTTGCAAGAGTTTGGCACCATTTTTGAGTGAACGGGAGAATTTCAGATTTTTGTTGAAATTGTGACCCCGGGGCTTAGAAATTTTTTTTTTCACAGGTAAAGTTCTCGAGGGCTGATTTCATTTCCTATGACAAAAAGCCTTCTGTTTCCACCGCCAAACCTTTCAGGGGATAATTTGCAATAATTTGGCACCATTTTTGAGAGAATTGGAGAATTTCGGATTTTTGCTGAAATTGTGACCCCGGGGCTTAGAAATTATTTTTTTACACAGGTAAAGTTCTTGAGGGCTGATTTCATTTCCTATGACAAAAAGCCTTCTGTTTCCACCGCCAAACCTTTCAGGGGAGAATTTGCAACAGTTTGGCACCATTTTTGAGAGAATTGGAGAATTTCAGATTTTTGTTGAAATTGTGACCCCGGGGCTTAGAAATGTTTTTTTACACAGGTAAAGTTCTCGAGGGCTGATTTCATTTCCTATGACAAAAAGCCTTCTGTTTCCACCGCCAAACCTTTCAGGGGATAATTTGCAAGAGTTTGGCACCATTTTTGAGAGAATTGGAGAATTTTGGATTTTTGCTGAAATTGTGACCCCGGGGCTTAGAAATTTTTTTTTACACAGGTTTTGTCTTTGAGGGCTGATTACAATTCCCATGATAAAAAGCCTTCTGTTTCCACCGCCAAACCTTTCAGGGGATAATTTGCAAGAGTTTGGCACCATTTTTGAGAGAATTGGAGAATTTCGGATTTTTGCTGAAATTGTGACCCCGGGGCTCAGAAATTTTTTTTTACACAGGTAAAGTTCTCGAGGGCTGATTTCATTTCCTATGACAAAAAGCCTTCTTTTTCCACCGCCAAACCTTTCAGGGGATAATTTGCAACAGTTTGGCACCATTTTTGAGAGAATTGGAGAATTTTGGATTTTTGCTGAAATTGTGACCCCGGGGCTTAGAATTTTTTTTTTCACAGGTAAAGTTCTCGAGGGCTGATTTCATTTCCTATGACAAAAAGCCTTCTGTTTCCACCGCCAAACCTTTCAGGGGATAATTTGCAAGAGTTTGGCACCATTTTTGAGAGAATTGGAGAATTTTGGATTTTTGCTGAAATTGTGACCCCGGGGCTTAGAATTTTTTTTTTCACAGGTAAAGTTCTCGAGGGCTGATTTCATTTCCTATGACAAAAAGCCTTCTGTTTCCACCGCCAAACCTTTCAGGGGATAATTTGCAAGAGTTTGGCACCATTTTTGAGAGAATTGGAGAATTTCGGATTTTTGCTGAAATTGTGACCCCGGGGCTTAGAAATGTTTTTTTACACAGGTAAAGTTCTCGAGGGCTGATTTCATTTCCTATGACAAAAAGCCTTCTGTTTCCACCGCCAAACCTTTCAGGGGATAATTTGCAAGAGTTTGGCACCATTTTTGAGAGAATTGGAGAATTTCGGATTTTTGCTGAAATTGTAACCCCGGGGCTTAGAATTTTTTTTTTACACAGGTAAAGTTCTCGAGGGCTGATTTCATTTCCTATGACAAAAAGCATTCTTTTTCCACCGCCAAACCTTTCAGGGGAGAATTTGCAAGAGTTTGGCACCATTTTTGAGTGAACGGGAGAATTTCAGATTTTTGTTGAAATTGTGACCCCGGGGCTTAGAAATTTTTTTTTTCACAGGTAAAGTTCTCGAGGGCTGATTTCATTTCCTATGACAAAAAGCCTTCTGTTTCCACCGCCAAAACTTTCAGGGGATAATTTGCAAGAGTTTGGCACCATTTTTGAGAGAATTGGAGAATTTCGGATTTTTGCTGAAATTGTGACCCCGGGGCTTAGAAATTTTTTTTAACACAGGTTTTGTCTTTGAGGGCTGATTACAATTCCCATGACAAAAAGCCTTCTGTTTCCACCGCCAAACCTTTCAGGGGATAATTTGCAAGAGTTTGGCACCATTTTTGAGAGAATTGGAGAATTTCGGATTTTTGCTGAAATTGTGACCCCGGGGCTTAGAAATTATTTTTTTACACAGGTAAAGTTCTCGAGGGCTGATTTCATTTCCTATGACAAAAAGCCTTCTGTTTCCACCGCCAAACCTTTCAGGGGAGAATTTGCAACAGTTTGGCACCATTTTTGAGAGAATTGGAGAATTTCAGATTTTTGTTGAAATTGTGACCCCGGGGCTTAGAAATGTTTTTTTACACAGGTAAAGTTCTCGAGGGCTGATTTCATTTCCTATGACAAAAAGCCTTCTGTTTCCACCGCCAAACCTTTCAGGGGATAATTTGCAAGAGTTTGGCACCATTTTTGAGAGAATTGGAGAATTTTGGATTTTTGCTGAAATTGTGACCCCGGGGCTTAGAAATTTTTTTTTACACAGGTTTTGTCTTTGAGGGCTGATTACAATTCCCATGATAAAAAGCCTTCTGTTTCCACCGCCAAACCTTTCAGGGGATAATTTGCAAGAGTTTGGCACCATTTTTGAGAGAATTGGAGAATTTCGGATTTTTGCTGAAATTGTGACCCCGGGGCTTAGAAATTTTTTTTTACACAGGTTTTGTCTTTGAGGGCTGATTACAATTCCCATGATAAAAAGCCTTCTGTTTCCACCGCCAAACCTTTCAGGGGATAATTTGCAAGAGTTTGGCACCATTTTTGAGAGAATTGGAGAATTTCGGATTTTTGCTGAAATTGTGACCCCGGGGCTCAGAAATTTTTTTTTACACAGGTAAAGTTCTCGAGGGCTGATTTCATTTCCTATGACAAAAAGCCTTCTTTTTCCACCGCCAAACCTTTCAGGGGATAATTTGCAACAGTTTGGCACCATTTTTGAGAGAATTGGAGAATTTTGGATTTTTGCTGAAATTGTGACCCCGGGGCTTAGAAATGTTTTTTTACACAGGTAAAGTTCTCGAGGGCTGATTTCATTTCCTATGACAAAAAGCCTTCTGTTTCCACCGCCAAACCATTCAGGGGATAATTTGAAGAGTTTGGCACCATTTTTGAGAGAATTGGAGAATTTCAGATTTTTCCTGAAATTGTGACCCCGGGGCTTAGAAATGTTTTTTTACACAGGTAAAGTTCTCGAGGGCTGATTTCATTTCCTATGACAAAAAGCCTTCTGTTTCCACCGCCAAACCATTCAGGGGATAATTTGAAGAGTTTGGCACCATTTTTGAGAGAATTGGAGAATTTCAGATTTTTCCTGAAATTGTGACCCCGGGGCTTAGAAATGTTTTTTTACACAGGTAAAGTTCTCGAGGGCTGATTTCATTTCCTATGACAAAAAGCCTTCTGTTTCCACCGCCAAACCTTTCAGGGGATAATTTGCAAGAGTTTGGCACCATTTTTGAGAGAATTGGAGAATTTCGGATTTTTGCTGAAATTGTGACCCCGGGGCTTAGAATTTTTTTTTTACACAGGTAAAGTTCTCGAGGGCTGATTTCATTTCCTATGACAAAAAGCCTTCTTTTTCCACCGCCTAACCTTTCAGGGGAGAATTTGCAAGAGTTTGGCACCATTTTTGAGTGAACGGGAGAATTTCAGATTTTTGTTGAAATTGTGACCCCGGGGCTTAGGAATTATTTTTTTCACAGGTAAAGTTCTCGAGGGCTGATTTCATTTCCTATGACAAAAAGCCTTCTGTTTCCACCGCCAAAACTTTCAGGGGATAATTTGCAAGAGTTTGGCACCATTTTTGAGAGAATTGGAGAATTTCGGATTTTTGCTGAAATTGTGACCCCGGGGCTTAGAAATTTTTTTTAACACAGGTTTTGTCTTTGAGGGCTGATTACAATTCCCATGATAAAAAGCCTTCTGTTTCCACCGCCAAACCTTTCAGGGGATAATTTGCAAGAGTTTGGCACCATTTTTGAGAGAATTGGAGAATTTTGGATTTTTGCTGAAATTGTGACCCCGGGGCTTAGAATTTTTTTTTACACAGGTAAAGTTCTCGAGGGCTGATTTCATTTCCTATGACAAAAAGCCTTCTGTTTCCACCGCCAAACCTTTCAGGGGAGAATTTGCAACAGTTTGGCACCATTTTTGAGAGAATTGGAGAATTTCAGATTTTTGTTTAAATTGTGACCCCGGGGCTTAGAAATTTTTTTTTTCACAGGTAAAGTTCTCGAGGGCTGATTACAATTCCCATGATAAAAAGCCTTCTGTTTCCACCGCCAAACCTTTCAGGGGATAATTTGCAAGAGTTTGGCACCATTTTTGAGAGAATTGGAGAATTTCGGATTTTTGCTGAAATTGTGACCCCGGGGCTTAGAAATTTTTTTTTACACAGGTTTTGTCTTTGAGGGCTGATTACAATTCCCATGATAAAAAGCCTTCTGTTTCCACCGCCAAACCTTTCAGGGGATAATTTGCAAGAGTTTGGCACCATTTTTGAGAGAATTGGAGAATTTCGGATTTTTGCTGAAATTGTGACCCCGGGGCTTAGAATTTTTTTTTTACACAGGTAAAGTTCTCGAGGGCTGATTTCATTTCCTATGACAAAAAGCCTTCTTTTTCCACCGCCAAACCTTTCAGGGGAGAATTTGCAAGAGTTTGGCACCATTTTTGAGAGAATTGGAGAATTTTGGATTTTTGCTGAAATTGTGACACCGGGGCTTAGAATTTTTTTTTTCACAGGTAAAGTTCTCGAGGGCTGATTTCATTTCCTATGAGAAAAAGCCTTCTGTTTCCACCGCCAAACCTTTCAGGGGATAATTTGCAAGAGTTTGGCACCATTTTTGAGAGAATTGGAGAATTTCGGATTTTTGCTGAAATTGTGACCCCGGGGCTTAGAAATGTTTTTTTACACAGGTAAAGTTCTCGAGGGCTGATTTCATTTCCTATGACAAAAAGCCTTCTGTTTCCACCGCCAAACCTTTCAGGGGATAATTTGCAAGAGTTTGGCACCATTTTTGAGAGAATTGGAGAATTTCGGATTTTTGCTGAAATTGTAACCCCGGGGCTTAGAATTTTTTTTTTACACAGGTAAAGTTCTCGAGGGCTGATTTCATTTCCTATGACAAAAAGCATTCTTTTTCCACCGCCTAACCTTTCAGGGGAGAATTTGCAAGAGTTTGGCACCATTTTTGAGTGAACGGGAGAATTTCAGATTTTTGTTGAAATTGTGACCCCGGGGCTTAGAAATTTTTTTTTTCACAGGTAAAGTTCTCGAGGGCTGATTTCATTTCCTATGACAAAAAGCCTTCTGTTTCCACCGCCAAAACTTTCAGGGGATAATTTGCAAGAGTTTGGCACCATTTTTGAGAGAATTGGAGAATTTCGGATTTTTGCTGAAATTGTGACCCCGGGGATTAGAAATGTTTTTTTACACAGGTAAAGTTCTCGAGGGCTGATTTCATTTCCTATGACAAAAAGCCTTCTGTTTCCACCGCCAAACCTTTCAGGGGATAATTTGCAAGAGTTTGGCACCATTTTTGAGAGAATTGGAGAATTTCGGATTTTTGCTGAAATTGTGACCCCGGGGCTTAGAAATGTTTTTTTACACAGGTAAAGTTCTCGAGGGCTGATTTCATTTCCTATGACAAAAAGCCTTCTGTTTCCACCGCCAAACCTTTCAGGGGATAATTTGCAAGAGTTTGGCACCATTTTTGAGAGAATTGGAGAATTTCGGATTTTTGCTGAAATTGTAACCCCGGGGCTTAGAAATTTTTCTTTACACAGGTAAAGTTCTCGAGGGCTGATTTCATTTCCTATGACAAAAAGCATTCTTTTTCCACCGCCAAACCTTTCAGGGGATAATTTGCAAGAGTTTGGCACCATTTTTGAGTGAACGGGAGAATTTCAGATTTTTGTTGAAATTGTGACCCCGGGGCTTAGAAATTTTTTTTTTCACAGGTAAAGTTCTCGAGGGCTGATTTCATTTCCTATGACAAAAAGCCTTCTGTTTCCACCGCCAAAACTTTCAGGGGATAATTTGCAAGAGTTTGGCACCATTTTTGAGAGAATTGGAGAATTTCGGATTTTTGCTGAAATTGTGACCCCGGGGCTTAGAAAATTTTTTTAACACAGGTTTTGTCTTTGAGGGCTGATTACAATTCCCATGATAAAAAGCCTTCTGTTTCCACCGCCAAACCTTTCAGGGGATAATTTTCAAGAGTTTGGCACCATTTTTGAGAGAATTGGAGAATTTCGGATTTTTGCTGAAATTGTGACCCCGGGGCTTAGAAATGTTTTTTTGCACAGGTAAAGTTCTCGAGGGCTGATTACAATTCCCATGATAAAAAGCCTTCTGTTTCCACCGCCAAACCTTTCAGGGGATAATTTGCAAGAGTTTGGCACCATATTTGAGAGAATTGGAGAATTTCGGATTTTTGCTGAAATTGTGACCCCGGGGCTTAGAAATTTTTTTTTACACAGGTTTTGTCTTTGAGGGCTGATTACAATTCCCATGATAAAAAGCCTTCTGTTTCCACCGCCAAACCTTTCAGGGGATAATTTGCAAGAGTTTGGCACCATTTTTGAGAGAATTGGAGAATTTCGGATTTTTGCTGAAATTGTGACCCCGGGGCTTAGAATTTTTTTTTTACACAGGTAAAGTTCTCGAGGGCTGATTTCATTTCCTATGACAAAAAGCCTTCTTTTTCCACCGCCAAACCTTTCAGGGGAGAATTTGCAAGAGTTTGGCACCATTTTTGAGTGAACGGGAGAATTTCAGATTTTTGTTGAAATTGTGACCCCGGGGCTTAGAATTTTTTTTTTTCACAGGTAAAGTTCTCGAGGGCTGATTTCATTTCCTATGACAAAAAGCCTTCTCTTTCCACCGCCAAACCTTTCAGGGGATAATTTGCAATAGTTTGGCACCATTTTTGAGAGAACTGGAGAATTTCGGATTTTTGCTGAAATTGTGACCCCGGGGCTTAGAATTTTTTTTTTTACACAGGTAAAGTTCTCGAGGGCTGATTTCATTTCCTATGACAAAAAGCCTTCTGTTTCCACCGCCAAACCTTTCAGGGGAGAATTTGCAAGAGTTTGGCACCATTTTTGAGTGAATTGGAGAATTTCGGATTTTTGCTGAAATTGTGACCCCGGGGCTTAGAAATTTTTTTTACACAGGTTTTGTCTTCGAGGGCTGATTTCATTTCCTATGACAAAAAGCCTTCTGTTTCCACCGCCAAACCTTTCAGGGGATAATTTGCAAGGGTTTGGCACCATTTTTGAGAGAATTGGAGAATTTCGGATTTTTGCTGAAATTGTGACCCCGGGGCTTAGAAATGTTTTTTTACACAGGTAAAGTTCTCGAGGGCTGATTTCATTTCCTATGACAAAAAGCCTTCTGTTTCCACCGCCAAACCTTTCAGGGGATAATTTGCAAGAGTTTGGCACCATTTTTGAGAGAATTGGAGAATTTCGGATTTTTGCTGAAATTGTGACCCCGGGGCTTAGAAATTTTTTTTAACACAGGTTTTGTCTTTGAGGGCTGATTACAATTCCCATGATTAAAAGCCTTCTGTTTCCACCGCCAAACCTTTCAGGGGATAATTTGCAAGAGTTTGGCACCATTTTTGAGAGAATTGGAGAATTTCGGATTTTTGCTGAAATTGTGACCCCGGGGCTTAGAAATTTTTTTTTACATAGGTAAAGTTCTCGAGGGCTGATTACAATTCCCATGATAAAAAGCCTTCTGTTTCCACCCCCAAACCTTTCAGGGGATAATTTGCAAGGGTTTGGCACCATTTTTGAGAGAATTGGAGAATTTCGGATTTTTGCTGAAATTGTGACCCCGGGGCTTAGAAATTTTTTTTTACACAGGTTTTGTCTTTGAGGGCTGATTACAATTCCCATGATAAAAAGCCTTCTGTTTCCACCGCCAAACCTTTCAGGGGATAATTTGCAAGAGTTTGGCACCATTTTTGAGAGAATTGGAGAATTTCGGATTTTTGCTGAAATTGTGACCCCGGGGCTTAGAAATTTTTTTTTACACAGGTTTTGTCTTCGAGGGCTGATTTCATTTCCTATGACAAAAAGCCTTCTGTTTCCACCGCCAAACCTTTCAGGGGATAATTTGCAATAGTTTGGCACCATTTTTGAGAGAATTGGAGAATTTCGGATTTTTGCTGAAATTGTGACCCCGGGGCTTAGAAATGTTTTTTTACACAGGTAAAGTTCTCGAGGGCTGATTTCATTTCCTATGACAAAAAGCCTTCTGTTTCCACCGCCAAACCTTTCAGGGGATAATTTGCAAGAGTTTGGCACCATTTTTGAGAGAATTGGAGAATTTCGGATTTTTGCTGAAATTGTGACCCCGGGGCTTAGAAATTTTTTTTAACACAGGTTTTGTCTTTGAGGGCTGATTACAATTCCCATGAAAAAAAGCCTTCTGTTTCCACCGCCAAACCTTTCAGGGGATAATTTGCAAGAGTTTGGCACCATTTTTGAGAGAATTGGAGAATTTCGGATTTTTGCTGAAATTGTGACCCCGGGGCTTAGAAATTTTTTTTTACATAGGTAAAGTTCTCGAGGGCTGATTACAATTCCCATGATAAAAAGCCTTCTGTTTCCACCGCCAAACCTTTCAGGGGATAATTTGCAAGGGTTTGGCACCATTTTTGAGAGAATTGGAGAATTTCGGATTTTTGCTGAAATTGTGACCCCGGGGCTTAGAATTTTTTTTTTACACAGGTAAAGTTCTCGAGGGCTGATTTCATTTCCTATGACAAAAAGCCTTCTTTTTCCACCGCCAAACCTTTCAGGGGAGAATTTGCAAGAGTTTGGCACCATTTTTGAGTGAACGGGAGAATTTCAGATTTTTGTTGAAATTGTGACCCCGGGGCTTAGAAATTTTTTTTTTCACAGGTAAAGTTCTCGAGGGCTGATTTCATTTCCTATGACAAAAAGCCTTCTCTTTCCACCGCCAAACCTTTCAGGGGATAATTTGCAATAGTTTGGCACCATTTTTGAGAGAACTGGAGAATTTCGGATTTTTGCTGAAATTGTGACCCCGGGGCTTAGAATTTTTTTTTTTACACAGGTAAAGTTCTCGAGGGCTGATTTCATTTCCTATGACAAAAAGCCTTCTGTTTCCACCGCCAAACCTTTCAGGGGAGAATTTGCAAGAGTTTGGCACCATTTTTGAGTGAATTGGAGAATTTCGGATTTTTGCTGAAATTGTGACCCCGGGGCTTAGAAATTTTTTTTACACAGGTTTTGTCTTCGAGGGCTGATTTCATTTCCTATGACAAAAAGCCTTCTGTTTCCACCGCCAAACCTTTCAGGGGATAATTTGCAAGGGTTTGGCACCATTTTTGAGAGAATTGGAGAATTTCGGATTTTTGCTGAAATTGTGACCCCGGGGCTTAGAAATGTTTTTTTACACAGGTAAAGTTCTCGAGGGCTGATTTCATTTCCTATGACAAAAAGCCTTCTGTTTCCACCGCCAAACCTTTCAGGGGATAATTTGCAAGAGTTTGGCACCATTTTTGAGAGAATTGGAGAATTTCGGATTTTTGCTGAAATTGTGACCCCGGGGCTTAGAAATTTTTTTTAACACAGGTTTTGTCTTTGAGGGCTGATTACAATTCCCATGATAAAAAGCCTTCTGTTTCCACCGCCAAACCTTTCAGGGGATAATTTGCAAGAGTTTGGCACCATTTTTGAGAGAATTGGAGAATTTCGGATTTTTGCTGAAATTGTGACCCCGGGGCTTAGAAATTTTTTTTTACATAGGTAAAGTTCTCGAGGGCTGATTACAATTCCCATGATAAAAAGCCTTCTGTTTCCACCCCCAAACCTTTCAGGGGATAATTTGCAAGGGTTTGGCACCATTTTTGAGAGAATTGGAGAATTTCGGATTTTTGCTGAAATTGTGACCCCGGGGCTTAGAAATTTTTTTTTACACAGGTTTTGTCTTTGAGGGCTGATTACAATTCCCATGATAAAAAGCCTTCTGTTTCCACCGCCAAACCTTTCAGGGGATAATTTGCAAGAGTTTGGCACCATTTTTGAGAGAATTGGAGAATTTCGGATTTTTGCTGAAATTGTGACCCCGGGGCTTAGAAATTTTTTTTTACACAGGTTTTGTCTTCGAGGGCTGATTTCATTTCCTATGACAAAAAGCCTTCTGTTTCCACCGCCAAACCTTTCAGGGGATAATTTGCAATAGTTTGGCACCATTTTTGAGAGAATTGGAGAATTTCGGATTTTTGCTGAAATTGTGACCCCGGGGCTTAGAAATGTTTTTTTACACAGGTAAAGTTCTCGAGGGCTGATTTCATTTCCTATGACAAAAAGCCTTCTGTTTCCACCGCCAAACCTTTCAGAGGATAATTTGCAAGAGTTTGGCACCATTTTTGAGAGAATTGGAGAATTTCGGATTTTTGCTGAAATTGTGACCCCGGGGCTTAGAAATTTTTTTTAACACAGGTTTTGTCTTTGAGGGCTGATTACAATTCCCATGAAAAAAAGCCTTCTGTTTCCACCGCCAAACCTTTCAGGGGATAATTTGCAAGAGTTTGGCACCATTTTTGAGAGAATTGGAGAATTTCGGATTTTTGCTGAAATTGTGACCCCGGGGCTTAGAAATTTTTTTTTACATAGGTAAAGTTCTCGAGGGCTGATTACAATTCCCATGATAAAAAGCCTTCTGTTTCCACCGCCAAACCTTTCAGGGGATAATTTGCAAGGGTTTGGCACCATTTTTGAGAGAATTGGAGAATTTCGGATTTTTGCTGAAATTGTGACCCCGGGGCTTAGAAATTTTTTTTTACACAGGTTTTGTCTTTGAGGGCTGATTACAATTCCCATGATAAAAAGCCTTCTGTTTCCACCGCCAAACCTTTCAGGGGATAATTTGCAAGAGTTTGGCACCATTTTTGAGAGAATTGGAGAATTTCGGATTTTTGCTGAAATTGTGACCCCGGGGCTTAGAAATTTTTTTTTACACAGGTTTTGTCTTCGAGGGCTGATTTCATTTCCTATGACAAAAAGCCTTCTGTTTCCACCGCCAAACCTTTCAGGGGATAATTTGCAATAGTTTGGCACCATTTTTGAGAGAATTGGAGAATTTCGGATTTTTGCTGAAATTGTGACCCCGGGGCTTAGAAATGTTTTTTTACACAGGTAAAGTTCTCGAGGGCTGATTTCATTTCCTATGACAAAAAGCCTTCTGTTTCCACCGCCAAACCTTTCAGGGGATAATTTGCAAGAGTTTGGCACCATTTTTGAGAGAATTGGAGAATTTCGGATTTTTGCTGAAATTGTGACCCCGGGGCTTAGAAATTTTTTTTAACACAGGTTTTGTCTTTGAGGGCTGATTACAATTCCCATGAAAAAAAGCCTTCTGTTTCCACCGCCAAACCTTTCAGGGGATAATTTGCAAGAGTTTGGCACCATTTTTGAGAGAATTGGAGAATTTCGGATTTTTGCTGAAATTGTGACCCCGGGGCTTAGAAATTTTTTTTTACATAGGTAAAGTTCTCGAGGGCTGATTACAATTCCCATGATAAAAAGCCTTCTGTTTCCACCGCCAAACCTTTCAGGGGATAATTTGCAAGGGTTTGGCACCATTTTTGAGAGAATTGGAGAATTTCGGATTTTTGCTGAAATTGTGACCCCGGGGCTTAGAATTTTTTTTTTACACAGGTAAAGTTCTCGAGGGCTGATTTCATTTCCTATGACAAAAAGCCTTCTTTTTCCACCGCCAAACCTTTCAGGGGAGAATTTGCAAGAGTTTGGCACCATTTTTGAGTGAACGGGAGAATTTCAGATTTTTGTTGAAATTGTGACCCCGGGGCTTAGAAATTTTTTTTTTCACAGGTAAAGTTCTCGAGGGCTGATTTCATTTCCTATGACAAAAAGCCTTCTCTTTCCACCGCCAAACCTTTCAGGGGATAATTTGCAATAGTTTGGCACCATTTTTGAGAGAACTGGAGAATTTCGGATTTTTGCTGAAATTGTGACCCCGGGGCTTAGAATTTTTTTTTTTACACAGGTAAAGTTCTCGAGGGCTGATTTCATTTCCTATGACAAAAAGCCTTCTGTTTCCACCGCCAAACCTTTCAGGGGAGAATTTGCAAGAGTTTGGCACCATTTTTGAGTGAATTGGAGAATTTCGGATTTTTGCTGAAATTGTGACCCCGGGGCTTAGAAATTTTTTTTACACAGGTTTTGTCTTCGAGGGCTGATTTCATTTCCTATGACAAAAAGCCTTCTGTTTCCACCGCCAAACCTTTCAGGGGATAATTTGCAAGGGTTTGGCACCATTTTTGAGAGAATTGGAGAATTTCGGATTTTTGCTGAAATTGTGACCCCGGGGCTTAGAAATGTTTTTTTACACAGGTAAAGTTCTCGAGGGCTGATTTCATTTCCTATGACAAAAAGCCTTCTGTTTCCACCGCCAAACCTTTCAGGGGATAATTTGCAAGAGTTTGGCACCATTTTTGAGAGAATTGGAGAATTTCGGATTTTTGCTGAAATTGTGACCCCGGGGCTTAGAAATTTTTTTTAACACAGGTTTTGTCTTTGAGGGCTGATTACAATTCCCATGATAAAAAGCCTTCTGTTTCCACCGCCAAACCTTTCAGGGGATAATTTGCAAGAGTTTGGCACCATTTTTGAGAGAATTGGAGAATTTCGGATTTTTGCTGAAATTGTGACCCCGGGGCTTAGAAATTTTTTTTTACATAGGTAAAGTTCTCGAGGGCTGATTACAATTCCCATGATAAAAAGCCTTCTGTTTCCACCCCCAAACCTTTCAGGGGATAATTTGCAAGGGTTTGGCACCATTTTTGAGAGAATTGGAGAATTTCGGATTTTTGCTGAAATTGTGACCCCGGGGCTTAGAAATTTTTTTTTACACAGGTTTTGTCTTTGAGGGCTGATTACAATTCCCATGATAAAAAGCCTTCTGTTTCCACCGCCAAACCTTTCAGGGGATAATTTGCAAGAGTTTGGCACCATTTTTGAGAGAATTGGAGAATTTCGGATTTTTGCTGAAATTGTGACCCCGGGGCTTAGAAATTTTTTTTTACACAGGTTTTGTCTTCGAGGGCTGATTTCATTTCCTATGACAAAAAGCCTTCTGTTTCCACCGCCAAACCTTTCAGGGGATAATTTGCAATAGTTTGGCACCATTTTTGAGAGAATTGGAGAATTTCGGATTTTTGCTGAAATTGTGACCCCGGGGCTTAGAAATTTTTTTTTACACAGGTTTTGTCTTTGAGGGCTGATTACAATTCCCATGATAAAAAGCCTTCTGTTTCCACCGCCAAACCTTTCAGGGGATAATTTGCAAGAGTTTGGCACCATTTTTGAGAGAATTGGAGAATTTCGGATTTTTGCTGAAATTGTGACCCCGGGGCTTAGAATTTTTTTTTTACACAGGTAAAGTTCTCGAGGGCTGATTTCATTTCCTATGACAAAAAGCCTTCTTTTTCCACCGCCAAACCTTTCAGGGGAGAATTTGCAAGAGTTTGGCACCATTTTTGAGTGAACGGGAGAATTTCAGATTTTTGTTGAAATTGTGACCCCGGGGCTTAGAATTTTTTTTTTTCACAGGTAAAGTTCTCGAGGGCTGATTTCATTTCCTATGACAAAAAGCCTTCTCTTTCCACCGCCAAACCTTTCAGGGGATAATTTGCAATAGTTTGGCACCATTTTTGAGAGAACTGGAGAATTTCGGATTTTTGCTGAAATTGTGACCCCGGGGCTTAGAATTTTTTTTTTTACACAGGTAAAGTTCTCGAGGGCTGATTTCATTTCCTATGACAAAAAGCCTTCTGTTTCCACCGCCAAACCTTTCAGGGGAGAATTTGCAAGAGTTTGGCACCATTTTTGAGTGAATTGGAGAATTTCGGATTTTTGCTGAAATTGTGACCCCGGGGCTTAGAAATTTTTTTTACACAGGTTTTGTCTTCGAGGGCTGATTTCATTTCCTATGACAAAAAGCCTTCTGTTTCCACCGCCAAACCTTTCAGGGGATAATTTGCAAGGGTTTGGCACCATTTTTGAGAGAATTGGAGAATTTCGGATTTTTGCTGAAATTGTGACCCCGGGGCTTAGAAATGTTTTTTTACACAGGTAAAGTTCTCGAGGGCTGATTTCATTTCCTATGACAAAAAGCCTTCTGTTTCCACCGCCAAACCTTTCAGGGGATAATTTGCAAGAGTTTGGCACCATTTTTGAGAGAATTGGAGAATTTCGGATTTTTGCTGAAATTGTGACCCCGGGGCTTAGAAATTTTTTTTAACACAGGTTTTGTCTTTGAGGGCTGATTACAATTCCCATGATTAAAAGCCTTCTGTTTCCACCGCCAAACCTTTCAGGGGATAATTTGCAAGAGTTTGGCACCATTTTTGAGAGAATTGGAGAATTTCGGATTTTTGCTGAAATTGTGACCCCGGGGCTTAGAAATTTTTTTTTACATAGGTAAAGTTCTCGAGGGCTGATTACAATTCCCATGATAAAAAGCCTTCTGTTTCCACCCCCAAACCTTTCAGGGGATAATTTGCAAGGGTTTGGCACCATTTTTGAGAGAATTGGAGAATTTCGGATTTTTGCTGAAATTGTGACCCCGGGGCTTAGAAATTTTTTTTTACACAGGTTTTGTCTTTGAGGGCTGATTACAATTCCCATGATAAAAAGCCTTCTGTTTCCACCGCCAAACCTTTCAGGGGATAATTTGCAAGAGTTTGGCACCATTTTTGAGAGAATTGGAGAATTTCGGATTTTTGCTGAAATTGTGACCCCGGGGCTTAGAAATTTTTTTTTACACAGGTTTTGTCTTCGAGGGCTGATTTCATTTCCTATGACAAAAAGCCTTCTGTTTCCACCGCCAAACCTTTCAGGGGATAATTTGCAATAGTTTGGCACCATTTTTGAGAGAATTGGAGAATTTCGGATTTTTGCTGAAATTGTGACCCCGGGGCTT
>NW_028118737.1:0-68802 GCF_965113315.1 Podarcis vaucheri | reverse complement strand
AAGCTTTCAGGGGAGCATTTGCAAGCGGTTGGCACCATTTTTGAGTGAATTGCCAAAAGTCAGATTTTTGCTGAAATTGTGACCCCGGGCTTAGGGATTTTTTCAAAAAAATATTTTCTGCCGGTTACGTTTTTGAGGTCTGATTTCTTGTCCTGTGATAAAAAGCCTTCTGTTTCGAGTGCCAAACTTGTCAGGGGAGCATTTGCAACCGGTTGGCACCATTTTTGAGTGAATTGCCAAAAGTCAGATTTTTGCTGAAATTGTGACCCCGGGGCTCAGGGATTTTTTCAAAAAAATATTTTCTGCCGGTTAAGTTTTTGAGGGCTGATTTCTTGTCCTGTGATAAAAAGGCTTCTGTTTCCATCGCCAAAGCTTTCAGGGGAGCATTTTCAAACTTTTGGCACCATTTTTGAGTGAACTGCCAAAAGTCAGATTTTTGCTGAAATTGTGACCCCGGGGCTTAGGGATTTTTTCAAAAAAATATTTACTGCCGGTTAAGTTTTTGAGGGCTGATTTCTTGTCCTGTGATAAAAAGCCTTCTGTTTCCATCGCCAAAGCTTTCAGGTGAGCATTTGCAAGCGGTTGGCACCATTTTTGAGTGAATTGCCAAAAGTCAGATTTTTGCTGAAATTGTGACCCCGGGGCTTAGGGATTTTTTCAAAAAAAAAATTTCTGCCGGATAAGTTTTTGAGGGCTGATTTCTTGTCCTGTGATAAAAAGCCTTCTGTTTCGAGTGCCAAACCTGTCAGAGGAGCATTTGCAACCGGTTGGCACCATTTTTGAGTGAATTGCCAAAAGTCAGATTTTTGCTGAAATTGTGACCCCGGGGCTTAGGGATTTTTTCAAAAAAATATTTTCTGCCGGTTAAGTTTTTGAGGGCTGATTTCTTGTCCTGTGATAAAAAGCCTTCTGTTTCGGGTGCCAAACCTGTCAGGGGAGCATTTTCAAGCTTTTGGCACCATTTTTGAGTGAATTGCCAAAAGTCAGTTTTTTGCTGAAATTGTGACCCCGGGGCTTAGGGATTTTTTCAAAGAAATATTTTCTGCCGGTTAAGTTTTTGAGGTCTGATTTCTTGTCCTGTGATAAAAAGCCTTCTGTTTCGAGTGCCAAACCTGTCAGGGGAGCATTTTCAAGCTTTTGGCACCATTTTTGAGTGAATTGCCAAAAGTCAGATTTTTGCTGAAATTGTGACCCCGGGGCTTAGGGATTTTTTCAAAAAAATATTTTCTGCCGGTTAAGTTTTTGAGGGCTGATTTCTTGTCCTGTGATAAAAAGCCTTCTGTTTCGAGTGCCAAACCTTTCAGGTGAGCATTTGCAAGCGGTTGGCACCATTTTTGAGTGAATTGCCAAAAGTCAGATTTTTGCTGAAATTGTGACCCCGGGGCTTAGGGATTTTTTCAAAAAAAAAATTTCTGCCGGATAAGTTTTTGAGGGCTGATTTCTTGTCCTGTGATAAAAAGCCTTCTGTTTCGAGTGCCAAACCTGTCAGAGGAGCATTTGCAACCGGTTGGCACCATTTTTGAGTGAACTGCCAAAAGTCAGATTTTTGCTGAAATTGTGACCCCGGGGCTTAGGGATTTTTTCAAAAAAATATTTACTGCCGGTTAAGTTTTTGAGGGCTGATTTCTTGTCCTGTGCTAAAAAGCCTTCTGTTTCCATCGCCAAACCTTTCAGGGGAGCATTTTCAAACTTTTGGCACCATTTTTGAGTGAACTGCCAAAAGTCAGATTTTTGCTGAAATTGTGACCCCGGGGCTTAGGGATTTTTTCAAAAAAATATTTTCTGCCGGTTAAGTTTTTGAGGGCTGATTTCTTGTCCTGTGCTAAAAAGCCTTCTGTTTCCATCGCCAAACCTTTTAGGGGAGCATTTTCAAGCTTTTGGCACCATTTTTGATTGAACTGCCAGAAGTCAGATTTTTGCTGAAATTGTGACCCCGGGGCTTAGGGATTTTTTCAAAAAAATATTTTCTGCCGGTTAAGTTTTTGAGGGCTGATTTCATGTCCTGTGATAAAAAGCCTTCTGTTTCGGGTGCCAAACCTGTCAGGGGAGCATTTTCAAGCTTTTGGCACCATTTTTGAGTGAATTGCCAAAAGTCAGTTTTTTGCTGAAATTGTGACCCCGGGGCTTAGGGATTTTTTCAAAGGAATATTTTCTGCCGGTTAAGTTTTTGAGGTCTGATTTCTTGTCCTGTGATAAAAAGCCTTCTGTTTCGAGTGCCAAACCTTTCAGGTGAGCATTTGCAAGCGGTTGGCACCATTTTTGAGTGAATTGCCAAAAGTCAGATTTTTGCTGAAATTGTGACCCCGGGGCTTAGGGATTTTTTCAAAAAAAAAATTTCTGCCGGTTAAGTTTTTGAGGGCTGATTTCTTGTCCTGTGATAAAAAGCCTTCTGTTTCCATCGCCAAAGCTTTCAGGGGAGCATTTGCAACCGGTTGGCACCATTTTTGAGTGAACTGCCAAAAGTCAGATTTTTGCTGAAATTGTGACCCCGGGGCTTAGGGATTTTTTCAAAAAAATATTTTCTGCCGGTTAAGTTTTTGAGGGCTGATTTCTTGTCCTGTGATAAAAAGCCTTCTGTTAGAGTGCCAAACCTGTCAGGGGAGCATTTGCAACCGGTTGGCACCATTTTTGAGTGAATTGCCAAAAGTCAGATTTTTGCTGAAATTGTGACCCCGGGGCTTAGGGATTTTTTCAAAAAAATATTTTCTGCCGGTTAAGTTTTTGAGGGCTGATTTCTTGTCCTGTGATAAAAAGCCTTCTGTTTCCATCGCCAAAGCTTTCAGGGGAGCATTTGCAACCGGTTGGCACCATTTTTGAGTGAACTGCCAAAAGTCAGATTTTTGCTGAAATTGTGACCCTGGGGTTTAGGGATTTTTTCAAAAAAAAATTTTCTGCCGGTTAAGTTTTTGAGGGCTGATTTCTTGTCCTGTGCTAAAAAGCCTTCTGTTTCCATCGCCAAACCTTTTAGGGGAGCATTTTCAAGCTTTTGGCACCATTTTTGAGTGAACTGCCAAAAGTCAGATTTTTGCTGAAATTGTGACCCCGGGGCTTAGGGATTTTTTCAAAAAAATATTTTCTGCCGGTTAAGTTTTTGAGGGCTGATTTCTTGTCCTGTGATAAAAAGCCTTCTGTTTCGAGTGCCAAACCTGTCAGGGGAGCATTTTCAAGCATTTGGCACCATTTTTGAGTGAATTGCCAAAAGTCAGATTTTTGCTGAAATTGTGACCCCGGGGCTTAGGGATTTTTTCAAAAAAATATTTTCTGCCGGTTAAGTTTTTGAGGGCTGATTTCTTGTCCTGTGATAAAAAGCCTTCTGTTAGAGTGCCAATCCTGTCAGGGGAGCATTTTCAAACTTTTGGCACCATTTTTGAGTGAACTGCCAAAAGTCAGATTTTTGCTGAAATTGTGACCCCGGGGCTTAGGGATTTTTTCAAAAAAATATTTACTGCCGGTTAAGTTTTTGAGGGCTGATTTCTTGTCCTGTGCTAAAAAGCCTTCTGTTTCCATCGCCAAACCTTTTAGGGGAGCATTTTCAAGCTTTTGGCACCATTTTTGAGTGAACTGCCAAAAGTCAGATTTTTGCTGAAATTGTGACCCCGGGGGCTTAGGGATTTTTTCAAAAAAATATTTTCTGCCGGTTAAATTTTTGAAGGCTGATTTCTTGTCCTGTGATAAAAAGCCTTCTGTTTCGAGTGCCAAACCTGTCAGGGGAGCATTTTCAAGCATTTGGCACCATTTTTGAGTGAATTGCCAAAAGTCAGATTTTTGCTGAAATTGTGACCCCGGGGCTTAGGGATTTTTTCAAAAAAATATTTTCTGCCGGTTAAGTTTTTGAGGGCTGATTTCTTGTCCTGTGATAAAAAGCCTTCTGTTAGAGTGCCAATCCTGTCAGGGGAGCATTTTCAAACTTTTGGCACCATTTTTGAGTGAACTGCCAAAAGTCAGATTTTTGCTGAAATTGTGACCCCGGGGCTTAGGGATTTTTTCAAAAAAATATTTACTGCCGGTTAAGTTTTTGAGGGCTGATTTCTTGTCCTGTGCTAAAAAGCCTTCTGTTTCCATCGCCAAACCTTTCAGGGAAGCATTTTCAAACTTTTGGCACCATTTTTGAGTGAACTGCCAAAAGTCAGATTTTTGCTGAAATTGTGACCCCGGGGCTTAGGGATTTTTTCAAAAAAATATTTTCTGCCGGTTAAGTTTTTCAGGGCTGATTTCTTGTCCTGTGATAAAAAGCCTTCTGTTTCGAGTGCCAAACCTTTCAGGTGAGCATTTGCAAGCGGTTGGCACCATTTTTGAGTGAATTGCCAAAAGTCAGATTTTTGCTGAAATTGTGACCCCGGGGCTTAGGGATTTTTTCAAAAAAAAAATTTCTGCCGGATAAGTTTTTGAGGGCTGATTTCTTGTCCTGTGATAAAAAGCCTTCTGTTTCGAGTGCCAAACCTGTCAGAGGAGCATTTGCAACCGGTTGGCACCATTTTTGAGTGAACTGCCAAAAGTCAGATTTTTGCTGAAATTGTGACCCCGGGGCTTAGGGATTTTTTCAAAAAAATATTTACTGCCGGTTAAGTTTTTGAGGGCTGATTTCTTGTCCTGTGCTAAAAAGCCTTCTGTTTCCATCGCCAAACCTTTCAGGGGAGCATTTTCAAACTTTTGGCACCATTTTTGAGTGAACTGCCAAAAGTCAGATTTTTGCTGAAATTGTGACCCCGGGGCTTAGGGATTTTTTCAAAAAAATATTTTCTGCCGGTTAAGTTTTTGAGGGCTGATTTCTTGTCCTGTGCTAAAAAGCCTTCTGTTTCCATCGCCAAACCTTTTAGGGGAGCATTTTCAAGCTTTTGGCACCATTTTTGATTGAACTGCCAGAAGTCAGATTTTTGCTGAAATTGTGACCCCGGGGCTTAGGGATTTTTTCAAAAAAATATTTTCTGCCGGTTAAGTTTTTGAGGGCTGATTTCATGTCCTGTGATAAAAAGCCTTCTGTTTCGGGTGCCAAACCTGTCAGGGGAGCATTTTCAAGCTTTTGGCACCATTTTTGAGTGAATTGCCAAAAGTCAGTTTTTTGCTGAAATTGTGACCCCGGGGCTTAGGGATTTTTTCAAAGAAATATTTTCTGCCGGTTAAGTTTTTGAGGTCTGATTTCTTGTCCTGTGATAAAAAGCCTTCTGTTTCGAGTGCCAAACCTTTCAGGTGAGCATTTGCAAGCGGTTGGCACCATTTTTGAGTGAATTGCCAAAAGTCAGATTTTTGCTGAAATTGTGACCCCGGGGCTTAGGGATTTTTTCAAAAAAAAATTTTCTGCCGGTTAAGTTTTTGAGGGCTGATTTCTTGTCCTGTGATAAAAAGCCTTCTGTTTCCATCGCCAAAGCTTTCAGGGGAGCATTTGCAACCGGTTGGCACCATTTTTGAGTGAACTGCCAAAAGTCAGATTTTTGCTGAAATTGTGACCCCGGGGCTTAGGGATTTTTTCAAAAAAATATTTTCTGCCGGTTAAGTTTTTGAGGGCTGATTTCTTGTCCTGTGATAAAAAGCCTTCTGTTAGAGTGCCAAACCTGTCAGGGGAGCATTTGCAACCGGTTGGCACCATTTTTGAGTGAATTGCCAAAAGTCAGATTTTTGCTGAAATTGTGACCCCGGGGCTTAGGGATTTTTTCAAAAAAATATTTTCTGCCGGTTAAGTTTTTGAGGGCTGATTTCTTGTCCTGTGATAAAAAGCCTTCTGTTTCCATCGCCAAAGCTTTCAGGGGAGCATTTGCAACCGGTTGGCACCATTTTTGAGTGAACTGCCAAAAGTCAGATTTTTGCTGAAATTGTGACCCTGGGGTTTAGGGATTTTTTCAAAAAAAAATTTTCTGCCGGTTAAGTTTTTGAGGGCTGATTTCTTGTCCTGTGCTAAAAAGCCTTCTGTTTCCATCGCCAAACCTTTTAGGGGAGCATTTTCAAGCTTTTGGCACCATTTTTGAGTGAACTGCCAAAAGTCAGATTTTTGCTGAAATTGTGACCCCGGGGCTTAGGGATTTTTTCAAAAAAATATTTTCTGCCGGTTAAGTTTTTGAGGGCTGATTTCTTGTCCTGTGATAAAAAGCCTTCTGTTTCGAGTGCCAAACCTGTCAGGGGAGCATTTTCAAGCATTTGGCACCATTTTTGAGTGAATTGCCAAAAGTCAGATTTTTGCTGAAATTGTGACCCCGGGGCTTAGGGATTTTTTCAAAAAAATATTTTCTGCCGGTTAAGTTTTTGAGGGCTGATTTCTTGTCCTGTGATAAAAAGCCTTCTGTTAGAGTGCCAATCCTGTCAGGGGAGCATTTTCAAACTTTTGGCACCATTTTTGAGTGAACTGCCAAAAGTCAGATTTTTGCTGAAATTGTGACCCCGGGGCTTAGGGATTTTTTCAAAAAAATATTTACTGCCGGTTAAGTTTTTGAGGGCTGATTTCTTGTCCTGTGCTAAAAAGCCTTCTGTTTCCATCGCCAAACCTTTTAGGGGAGCATTTTCAAGCTTTTGGCACCATTTTTGAGTGAACTGCCAAAAGTCAGATTTTTGCTGAAATTGTGACCCCGGGGGCTTAGGGATTTTTTCAAAAAAATATTTTCTGCCGGTTAAATTTTTGAAGGCTGATTTCTTGTCCTGTGATAAAAAGCCTTCTGTTTCGAGTGCCAAACCTGTCAGGGGAGCATTTTCAAGCATTTGGCACCATTTTTGAGTGAATTGCCAAAAGTCAGATTTTTGCTGAAATTGTGACCCCGGGGCTTAGGGATTTTTTCAAAAAAATATTTTCTGCCGGTTAAGTTTTTGAGGGCTGATTTCTTGTCCTGTGATAAAAAGCCTTCTGTTAGAGTGCCAATCCTGTCAGGGGAGCATTTTCAAACTTTTGGCACCATTTTTGAGTGAACTGCCAAAAGTCAGATTTTTGCTGAAATTGTGACCCCGGGGCTTAGGGATTTTTTCAAAAAAATATTTTCTGCCGGTTAAGTTTTTGAGGGCTGATTTCTTGTCCTGTGATAAAAAGCCTTCTGTTAGAGTGCCAAACCTGTCAGGGGAGCATTTGCAACCGGTTGGCACCATTTTTGAGTGAATTGCCAAAAGTCAGATTTTTGCTGAAATTGTGCCGGTTAAGTTTTTGAGGGCTGATTTCTTGTCCTGTGATAAAAAGCCTTCTGTTTCCATCGCCAAAGCTTTCAGGGGAGCATTTGCAACCGGTTGGCACCATTTTTGAGTGAACTGCCAAAAGTCAGATTTTTGCTGAAATTGTGTCCCCGGGGCTTAGGGATTTTTTCAAAAAAATATTTTCTGCCGGTTAAGTTTTTGAGGGCTGATTTCTTGTCCTGTGATAAAAAGCCTTCTGTTAGAGTGCCAAACCTGTCAGGGGAGCATTTGCAACCGGTTGGCACCATTTTTGAGTGAATTGCCAAAAGTCAGATTTTTGCTGAAATTGTGACCCCGGGGCTTAGGGATTTTTTTAAAAAAATATTTACTGCCGGTTAAGTTTTTGAGGGCTGATTTCTTGTCCTGTGATAAAAAGCCTTCTGTTTCCATCGCCAAAGCTTTCAGGGGAGCATTTGCAACCGGTTGGCACCATTTTTGAGTGAACTGCCAAAAGTCAGATTTTTGCTGAAATTGTGACCCTGGGGTTTAGGGATTTTTTCAAAAAAATATTTTCTGCCGGTTACGTTTTGGAGGGCTGATTTCTTGTCCTGTGCTAAAAAGCCTTCTGTTTCCATCGCCAAACCTTTTAGGGGAGCATTTTCAAGCTTTTGGCACCATTTTTGAGTGAATTGCCAAAAGTCAGATTTTTGCTGAAATTGTGACCCCGGGGCTTAGGGATTTTTTCAAAAAAATATTTTCTGCCGGTTAAGTTTTTGAGGGCTGATTTCTTGTCCTGTGATAAAAAGCCTTCTGTTAGAGTGCCAATCCTGTCAGGGGAGCATTTGCAACCGGTTGGCACCATTTTTGAGTGAATTGCCAAAAGTCAGATTTTTGCTGAAATTGTGACCCCGGGGCTTAGGGATTTTTTCAAAAAAATATTTTCTGCCGGTTAAGTTTTTGAGGGCTGATTTCTTGTCCTGTGCTAAAAAGCCTTCTGTTTCCATCGCCAAACCTTTCAGGGGAGCATTTTCAAACTTTTGGCACCATTTTTGAGTGAACTGCCAAAAGTCAGATTTTTGCTGAAATTGTGACCCCGGGGCTTAGGGATTTTTTCAAAAAAATATTTTCTGCCGGTTAAGTTTTTGAGGGCTGATTTCTTGTCCTGTGATAAAAGCCTTCTGTTTCCATCGCCAAAGCTTTCAGGTGAGCATTTGCAAGCGGTTGGCACCATTTTTGAGTGAATTGCCAAAAGTCAGATTTTTGCTAAAATTGTGACCCCGGGGCTTAGGGATTTTTTCAAAAAAATATTTTCTGCCGGTTAAGTTTTTGAGGGCTGATTTCTTGTCCTGTGATAAAAAGCCTTCTGTTAGAGTGCCAAACCTGTCAGGGGAGCATTTGCAACCGGTTGGCACCATTTTTGAGTGAATTGCCAAAAGTCAGATTTTTGCTGAAATTGTGACCCCGGGGCTTAGGGATTTTTTCAAAAAAATATTTTCTGCCGGTTAAGTTTTTGAGGGCTGATTTCTTGTCCTGTGATAAAAAGCCTTCTGTTTCGAGTGCCAAACCTGTCAGGGGAGCATTTGCAACCGGTTGGCACCATTTTTGAGTGAATTGCCAAAAGTCAGATTTTTGCTGAAATTGTGACCCCGGGGCTTAGGGATTTTTTCAAAAAAATATTTTCTGCCGGTTAAGTTTTTGAGGGCTGATTTCTTGTCCTGTGATAAAAAACCTTCTGTTTCCATCGCCAAAGCTTTCAGGGGAGCATTTTCAAACTTTTGGCACCATTTTTGAGTGAACTGCCAAAAGTCAGATTTTTGCTGAAATTGTGACCCCGGGGCTTAGGGATTTTTTCAAAAAAATATTTACTGCCGGTTAAGTTTTTGAGGGCTGATTTCTTGTCCTGTGATAAAAAGCCTTCTGTTTCCATCGCCAAAGCTTTCAGGTGAGCATTTGCAAGCGGTTGGCACCATTTTTGAGTGAATTGCCAAAAGTCAGATTTTTGCTGAAATTGTGACCCCGGGGCTTAGGGATTTTTTCAAAAAAAAATTTTCTGCCGGATAAGTTTTTGAGGGCTGATTTCTTGTCCTGTGATAAAAAGCCTTCTGTTTCGAGTGCCAAACCTGTCAGAGGAGCATTTGCAACCGGTTGGCACCATTTTTGAGTGAATTGCCAAAAGTCAGATTTTTGCTGAAATTGTGACCCCGGGGCTTAGGGATTTTTTCAAAAAAATATTTTCTGCCGGTTAAGTTTTTGAGGGCTGATTTCTTGTCCTGTGATAAGAAGCCTTCTGTTTCGGGTGCCAAACCTGTCAGGGGAGCATTTTCAAGCTTTTGGCACCATTTTCGAGTGAATTGCCAAAAGTCAGTTTTTTGCTGAAATTGTGACCCCGGGGCTTAGGGATTTTTTCAAAGAAATATTTTCTGCCGGTTAAGTTTTTGAGGGCTGATTTCTTGTCCTGTGATAAAAAGCCTTCTGTTTCGAGTGCCAAACCTTTCAGGTGAGCATTTGCAAGCGGTTGGCACCATTTTTGAGTGAATTGCCAAAAGTCAGATTTTTGCTGAAATTGTGACCCCGGGGCTTAGGGATTTTTTCAAAAAAAAATTTTCTGCCGGATAAGTTTTTGAGGGCTGATTTCTTGTCCTGTGATAAAAAGCCTTCTGTTTCGAGTGCCAAACCTGTCAGAGGAGCATTTGCAACCGGTTGGCACCATTTTTGAGTGAATTGCCAAAAGTCAGATTTTTGCTGAAATTGTGACCCCGGGGCTTAGGGATTTTTTCAAAAAAATATTTTCTGCCGGTTAAGTTTTTGAGGGCTGATTTCTTGTCCTGTGATAAAAAGCCTTCTGTTTCCATCGCCAAAGCTTTCAGGGGAGCATTTGCAACCGGTTGGCACCATTTTTGAGTGAACTGCCAAAAGTCAGATTTTTGCTGAAATTGTGACCCCGGGGCTTAGGGATTTTTTCAAAAAAATATTTTCTGCCGGTTAAGTTTTTGAGGGCTGATTTCTTGTCCTGTGATAAAAAGCCTTCTGTTAGAGTGCCAAACCTGTCAGGGGAGCATTTGCAACCGGTTGGCACCATTTTTGAGTGAATTGCCAAATGTCAGATTTTTGCTGAAATTGTGACCCCGGGGCTTAGGGATTTTTTCAAAAAAATATTTACTGCCGGTTAAGTTTTTGAGGGCTGATTTCTTGTCCTGTGATAAAAAGCCTTCTGTTTCCATCGCCAAAGCTTTCAGGGGAGCATTTGCAACCGGTTGGCACCATTTTTGAGTGAACTGCCAAAAGTCAGATTTTTGCTGAAATTGTGACCCTGGGGTTTAGGGATTTTTTCAAAAAAATATTTTCTGCCGGTTAAGTTTTTGAGGGCTGATTTCTTGTCCTGTGCTAAAAAGCCTTCTGTTTCCATCGCCAAACCTTTTAGGGGAGCATTTTCAAGCTTTTGGCACCATTTTTGAGTGAACTGCCAAAAGTCAGATTTTTGCTGAAATTGTGACCCCGGGGCTTAGGGATTTTTTCAAAAAAATATTTTCTGCCGGTTAAGTTTTTGAGGGCTGATTTCTTGTCCTGTGATAAAAAGCCTTCTGTTTCGAGTGCCAAACCTGTCAGGGGAGCATTTTCAAGCATTTGGCACCATTTTTGAGTGAATTGCCAAAAGTCAGATTTTTGCTGAAATTGTGACCCCGGGGCTTAGGGATTTTTTCAAAAAAATATTTTCTGCCGGTTAAGTTTTTGAGGGCTGATTTCTTGTCCTGTGATAAAAAGCCTTCTGTTAGAGTGCCAATCCTGTCAGGGGAGCATTTTCAAACTTTTGGCACCATTTTTGAGTGAACTGCCAAAAGTCAGATTTTGGCTGAAATTGTGACCCCGGGGCTTAGGGATTTTTTCAAAAAAATATTTACTGCCGGTAAGTTTTTGAGGGCTGATTTCTTGTCCTGTGCTAAAAAGCCTTCTGTTTCCACAGCCAAACCTTTTAGGGGAGCATTTTCAAGCTTTTGGCACCATTTTTGAGTGAACTGCCAAAAGTGAGATTTTTGCTGAAATTGTGACCCCGGGGCTTAGGGATTTTTTCAAAAAAATATTTTCTGCCGGTTAAGTTTTTGAGGGCTGATTTCTTGTCCTGTGATAAAAAGCCTTCTGTTTCGAGTGCCAAACCTGTCAGGGGAGCATTTTCCAGCATTTGGCACCATTTTTGAGTGAATTGCCAAAAGTCAGATTTTTGCTGAAATTGTGACCCCCGGGGCTTAGGGATTTTTTCAAAAAAATATTTTCTGCCGGTTAAGTTTTTGAGGGCTGATTTCTTGTCCTGTGATAAAAAGTCTTCTGTTAGAGTGCCAATCCTGTCAGGGGAGCATTTTCAAACTTTTGGCACCATTTTTGAGTGAACTGCCAAAAGTCAGATTTTTGCTGAAATTGTGACCCCGGGGCTTAGGGATTTTTTCAAAAAAATATTTACTGCCGGTTAAGTTTTTGAGGGCTGATTTCTTGTCCTGTGCTAAAAAGCCTTCTGTTTCCATCGCCAAACCTTTCAGGGAAGCATTTTCAAACTTTTGGCACCATTTTTGAGTGAACTGCCAAAAGTCAGATTTTTGCTGAAATTGTGACCCCGGGGCTTAGGGATTTTTTCAAAAAAATATTTACTGCCGGTTAAGTTTTTGAGGGCTGATTTCTTGTCCTGTGATAAAAAGCCTTCTGTTTCCATCGCCAAAGCTTTCAGGTGAGCATTTGCAAGCGGTTGGCACCATTTTTGAGTGAATTGCCAAAAGTCAGATTTTTGCTGAAATTGTGACCCCGGGGCTTAGGGATTTTTTCAAAAAAAAATTTTCTGCCGGATAAGTTTTTGAGGGCTGATTTCTTGTCCTGTGATAAAAAGCCTTCTGTTTCGAGTGCCAAACCTGTCAGAGGAGCATTTGCAACCGGTTGGCACCATTTTTGAGTGAATTGCCAAAAGTCAGATTTTTGCTGAAATTGTGACCCCGGGGCTTAGGGATTTTTTCAAAAAAATATTTTCTGCCGGTTAAGTTTTTGAGGGCTGATTTCTTGTCCTGTGATAAAAAGCCTTCTGTTTCGGGTGCCAAACCTGTCAGGGGAGCATTTTCAAGCTTTTGGCACCATTTTCGAGTGAATTGCCAAAAGTCAGTTTTTTGCTGAAATTGTGACCCCGGGGCTTAGGGATTTTTTCAAAGAAATATTTTCTGCCGGTTAGGTTTTTGAGGGCTGATTTCTTGTCCTGTGATAAAAAGCCTTCTGTTTCGAGTGCCAAACCTTTCAGGTGAGCATTTGCAAGCGGTTGGCACCATTTTTGAGTGAATTGCCAAAAGTCAGATTTTTGCTGAAATTGTGACCCCGGGGCTTAGGGATTTTTTCAAAAAAAAATTTTCTGCCGGATAAGTTTTTGAGGGCTGATTTCTTGTCCTGTGATAAAAAGCCTTCTGTTTCGAGTGCCAAACCTGTCAGAGGAGCATTTGCAACCGGTTGGCACCATTTTTGAGTGAATTGCCAAAAGTCAGATTTTTGCTGAAATTGTGACCCCGGGGCTTAGGGATTTTTTCAAAAAAATATTTTCTGCCGGTTAAGTTTTTGAGGGCTGATTTCTTGTCCTGTGATAAAAAGCCTTCTGTTTCCATCGCCAAAGCTTTCAGGGGAGCATTTGCAACCGGTTGGCACCATTTTTGAGTGAACTGCCAAAAGTCAGATTTTTGCTGAAATTGTGACCCCGGGGCTTAGGGATTTTTTCAAAAAAATATTTTCTGCCGGTTAAGTTTTTGAGGGCTGATTTCTTGTCCTGTGATAAAAAGCCTTCTGTTAGAGTGCCAAACCTGTCAGGGGAGCATTTGCAACCGGTTGGCACCATTTTTGAGTGAATTGCCAAATGTCAGATTTTTGCTGAAATTGTGACCCCGGGGCTTAGGGATTTTTTCAAAAAAATATTTACTGCCGGTTAAGTTTTTGAGGGCTGATTTCTTGTCCTGTGATAAAAAGCCTTCTGTTTCCATCGCCAAAGCTTTCAGGGGAGCATTTGCAACCGGTTGGCACCATTTTTGAGTGAACTGCCAAAAGTCAGATTTTTGCTGAAATTGTGACCCTGGGGTTTAGGGATTTTTTCAAAAAAATATTTTCTGCCGGTTAAGTTTTTGAGGGCTGATTTCTTGTCCTGTGCTAAAAAGCCTTCTGTTTCCATCGCCAAACCTTTTAGGGGAGCATTTTCAAGCTTTTGGCACCATTTTTGAGTGAACTGCCAAAAGTCAGATTTTTGCTGAAATTGTGACCCCGGGGCTTAGGGATTTTTTCAAAAAAATATTTTCTGCCGGTTAAGTTTTTGAGGGCTGATTTCTTGTCCTGTGATAAAAAGCCTTCTGTTTCGAGTGCCAAACCTGTCAGGGGAGCATTTTCAAGCATTTGGCACCATTTTTGAGTGAATTGCCAAAAGTCAGATTTTTGCTGAAATTGTGACCCCGGGGCTTAGGGATTTTTTCAAAAAAATATTTTCTGCCGGTTAAGTTTTTGAGGGCTGATTTCTTGTCCTGTGATAAAAAGCCTTCTGTTAGAGTGCCAATCCTGTCAGGGGAGCATTTTCAAACTTTTGGCACCATTTTTGAGTGAACTGCCAAAAGTCAGATTTTGGCTGAAATTGTGACCCCGGGGCTTAGGGATTTTTTCAAAAAAATATTTACTGCCGGTAAGTTTTTGAGGGCTGATTTCTTGTCCTGTGCTAAAAAGCCTTCTGTTTCCACAGCCAAACCTTTTAGGGGAGCATTTTCAAGCTTTTGGCACCATTTTTGAGTGAACTGCCAAAAGTCAGATTTTTGCTGAAATTGTGACCCCGGGGCTTAGGGATTTTTTCAAAAAAATATTTTCTGCCGGTTAAGTTTTTGAGGGCTGATTTCTTGTCCTGTGATAAAAAGCCTTCTGTTTCGAGTGCCAAACCTGTCAGGGGAGCATTTTCCAGCATTTGGCACCATTTTTGAGTGAATTGCCAAAAGTCAGATTTTTGCTGAAATTGTGACCCCCGGGGCTTAGGGATTTTTTCAAAAAAATATTTTCTGCCGGTTAAGTTTTTGAGGGCTGATTTCTTGTCCTGTGATAAAAAGTCTTCTGTTAGAGTGCCAATCCTGTCAGGGGAGCATTTTCAAACTTTTGGCACCATTTTTGAGTGAACTGCCAAAAGTCAGATTTTTGCTGAAATTGTGACCCCGGGGCTTAGGGATTTTTTCAAAAAAATATTTACTGCCGGTTAAGTTTTTGAGGGCTGATTTCTTGTCCTGTGCTAAAAAGCCTTCTGTTTCCATCGCCAAACCTTTCAGGGAAGCATTTTCAAACTTTTGGCACCATTTTTGAGTGAAGTGCCAAAAGTCAGATTTTTGCTGAAATTGTGACCCCGGGGCTTTGGGAATTTTTTCAAAAAAATATTTTCTGCCGGTTAAGTTTTTGAGGGCTGATTTCTTGTCCTGTGATAAAAAGCCTTCTGTTTCGAGTGCCAAACCTGTCAGGGGAGCATTTTCAAGCTTTTGGCACCATTTTTGAGTGAATTGCCAAAAGTCAGATTTTTGCTGAAATTGTGACCCCGGGGCTTAGGGATTTTTAAAAAAAATATTTTCTGCCGGTTAAGTTTTTGAGGGCTGATTTCTTGTCCTGTGATAAAAAGCCTTCTGTTTCCAACGCCAAAGCTTTCAGGTGAGCATTTGCAAGCGGTTGGCACCATTTTTGAGTGAATTGCCAAAAGTCAGATTTTTGCTGAAATTGTGACCCCGGGGCTTAGGGATTTTTTCAAAAAAATATTTTCTGCCGTTTAAGTTTTTGAGGGCTGATTTCTTGTCCTGAGATAAAAAGCCTTCTGTTAGAGTGCCAAACCTGTCAGGGGAGCATTTGCAACCGGTTGGCACCATTTTTGAGTGAATTGCCAAAAGTCAGATTTTTGCTGAAATAGTGACCCCGGGGCTCAGGGATTTTTTCAAAAAAATATTTTCTGCCGGTTAAGTTTTTGAGGGCTGATTTCTTGTCCTGTGATAAAAAGCCTTCTGTTTCCATCGCCAAAGCTTTCAGGGGAGCATTTGCAACCGGTTGGCACCATTTTTGAGTGAACTGCCAAAAGTCAGATTTTTGCTGAAATTGTGACCCCGGGGCTTAGGGATTTTTTCAAAAAAATATTTTCTGCCGGTTAAGTTTTTGAGGGCTGATTTCTTGTCCTGTGATAAAAAGCCTTCTGTTTCGAGTGCCAAACCTGTCAGGGGAGCATTTTCCAGCATTTGGCACCATTTTTGAGTGAATTGCCAAAAGTCAGATTTTTGCTGAAATTGTGACCCCCGGGGCTTAGGGATTTTTTCAAAAAAATATTTTCTGCCGGTTAAGTTTTTGAGGGCTGATTTCTTGTCCTGTGATAAAAAGTCTTCTGTTAGAGTGCCAATCCTGTCAGGGGAGCATTTTCAAACTTTTGGCACCATTTTTGAGTGAACTGCCAAAAGTCAGATTTTTGCTGAAATTGTGACCCCGGGGCTTAGGGATTTTTTCAAAAAAATATTTACTGCCGGTTAAGTTTTTGAGGGCTGATTTCTTGTCCTGTGCTAAAAAGCCTTCTGTTTTCATCGCCAAACCTTTCAGGGAAGCATTTTCAAACTTTTGGCACCATTTTTGAGTGAAGTGCCAAAAGTCAGATTTTTGCTGAAATTGTGACCCCGGGGCTTTGGGAATTTTTTCAAAAAAATATTTTCTGCCGGTTAAGTTTTTGAGGGCTGATTTCTTGTCCTGTGATAAAAAGCCTTCTGTTTCGAGTGCCAAACCTGTCAGGGGAGCATTTTCAAGCTTTTGGCACCATTTTTGAGTGAATTGCCAAAAGTCAGATTTTTGCTGAAATTGTGACCCCGGGGCTTAGGGATTTTTAAAAAAAATATTTTCTGCCGGTTAAGTTTTTGAGGGCTGATTTCTTGTCCTGTGATAAAAAGCCTTCTGTTTCCAACGCCAAAGCTTTCAGGTGAGCATTTGCAAGCGGTTGGCACCATTTTTGAGTGAATTGCCAAAAGTCAGATTTTTGCTGAAATTGTGACCCCGGGGCTTAGGGATTTTTTCAAAAAAATATTTTCTGCTGTTTAAGTTTTTGAGGGCTGATTTCTTGTCCTGAGATAAAAAGCCTTCTGTTAGAGTGCCAAACCTGTCAGGGGAGCATTTGCAACCGGTTGGCACCATTTTTGAGTGAATTGCCAAAAGTCAGATTTTTGCTGAAATAGTGACCCCGGGGCTCAGGGATTTTTTCAAAAAAATATTTTCTGCCGGTTAAGTTTTTGAGGGCTGATTTCTTGTCCTGTGATAAAAAGCCTTCTGTTTCCATCGCCAAAGCTTTCAGGGGAGCATTTGCAACCGGTTGGCACCATTTTTGAGTGAACTGCCAAAAGTCAGATTTTTGCTGAAATTGTGACCCCGGGGCTTAGGGATTTTTTCAAAAAAATATTTTCTGCCGGTTAAGTTTTTGAGGGCTGATTTCTTGTCCTGTGATAAAAAGCCTTCTGTTAGAGTGCCAAACCTGTCAGGGGAGCATTTGCAACCGGTTGGCACCATTTTTGAGTGAATTGCCAAAAGTCAGATTTTTGCTGAAATTGTGACCCCGGGGCTTAGGGATTTTTTCAAAAAAATATTTACTGCCGGTTAAGTTTTTGAGGGCTGATTTCTTGTCCTGTGCTAAAAAGCCTTCTGTTTCCATCGCCAAACCTTTCAGGGAAGCATTTTCAAACTTTTGGCACCATTTTTGAGTGAAGTGCCAAAAGTCAGATTTTTGCTGAAATTGTGACCCCGGGGCTTAGGGATTTTTTCAAAAAAATATTTTCTGCCGGTTAAGTTTTTGAGGGCTGATTTCTTGTCCTGTGATAAAAAGCCTTCTGTTTCGAGTGCCAAACCTGTCAGGGGAGCATTTTCAAGCTTTTGGCACCATTTTTGAGTGAATTGCCAAAAGTCAGATTTTTGCTGAAATTGTGACCCCGGGGCTTAGGGATTTTTTAAAAAAATATTTTCTGCCGGTTAAGTTTTTGAGGGCTGATTTCTTGTCCTGTGATAAAAAGCCTTCTGTTTCCAACGCCAAAGCTTTCAGGTGAGCATTTGCAAGCGGTTGGCACCATTTTTGAGTGAATTGCCAAAAGTCAGATTTTTGCTGAAATTGTGACCCCGGGGCTTAGGGATTTTTTCAAAAAAATATTTTCTGCCGTTTAAGTTTTTGAGGGCTGATTTCTTGTCCTGAGATAAAAAGCCTTCTGTTAGAGTGCCAAACCTGTCAGGGGAGCATTTGCAACCGGTTGGCACCATTTTTGAGTGAATTGCCAAAAGTCAGATTTTTGCTGAAATTGTGACCCCGGGGCTCAGGGATTTTTTCAAAAAAATATTTTCTGCCGGTTAAGTTTTTGAGGGCTGATTTCTTGTCCTGTGATAAAAAGCCTTCTGTTTCCATCGCCAAAGCTTTCAGGGGAGCATTTGCAACCCGTTGGCACCATTTTTGAGTGAACTGCCAAAAGTCAGATTTTTGCTGAAATTGTGACCCCGGGGCTTAGGGATTTTTTCAAAAAAATATTTTCTGCCGGTTAAGTTTTTGAGGGCTGATTTCTTGTCCTGTGATAAAAAGCCTTCTGTTAGAGTGCCAAACCTGTCAGGGGAGCATTTGCAACCGGTTGGCACCATTTTTGAGTGAATTGCCAAAAGTCAGATTTTTGCTGAAATTGTGACCCCGGGGCTTAGGGATTTTTTCAAAAAAATATTTACTGCCGGTTAAGTTTTTGAGGGCTGATTTCTTGTCCTGTGATAAAAAGCCTTCTGTTTCCATCGCCAAAGCTTTCAGGGGAGCACTTGCAACCGGTTGGCACCATTTTTGAGTGAACTGCCAAAAGTCAGATTTTTGCTGAAATTGTGACCCTGGGGTTTAGGGATTTTTTCAAAAAAATATTTTCTGCCGGTTACGTTTTTGAGGGCTGATTTCTTGTCCTGTGCTAAAAAGCCTTCTGTTTCCATCGCCAAACCTTTTAGGGGAGCATTTTCAAGCTTTTGGCACCATTTTTGAGTGAATTGCCAAAAGTCAGATTTTTGCTGAAATTGTGACCCCGGGGCTTAGGGATTTTTTCAAAAAAATATTTTCTGCCGGTTAAGTTTTTGAGGGCTGATTTCTTGTCCTGTGATAAAAAGCCTTCTGTTTCGAGTGCCAAAGCTTTCAGGTGAGCATTTGCAACCGGTTGGCACCATTTTTGAGTGAATTGCCAAAAGTCAGATTTTTGCTGAAATTGTGACCCCGGGGCTTAGGGATTTTTTCAAAAAAACATTTACTGCCGGTTAAGTTTTTGAGGGCTGATTTCTTGTACTGTGCTAAAAAGCCTTCTGTTTCCATCGCCAAACCTTTCAGGGGAGCATTTTCAAACTTTTGGCACCATTTTTGAGTGAACTGCCAAAAGTCAGATTTTTGCTGAAATTGTGACCCCGGGGCTTAGGGATTTTTTCAAAAAAATATTTTCTGCCGGTTAAGTTTTTGAGGGCTGATTTCTTGTCCTGTGATAAAAGCCTTCTGTTTCCATCGCCAAAGCTTTCAGGTGAGCATTTGCAAGCGGTTGGCACCATTTTTGAGTGAATTGCCAAAAGTCAGATTTTTGCTGAAATTGTGACCCCGGGGCTTAGGGATTTTTTCAAAAAAATATTTTCTGCCGGTTAAGTTTTTGAGGGCTGATTTCTTGTCCTGTGATAAAAAGCCTTCTGTTAGAGTGCCAAACCTGTCAGGGGAGCATTTGCAACCGGTTGGCACCATTTTTGAGTGAATTGCGAAAAGTCAGATTTTTGCTGAAATTGTGACCCCGGGACTTAGGGATTTTTTCAAAAAAATATTTACTGCCGGTTAACTTTTTGAGGGCTGATTTCTTGTCCTGTGATAAAAAGCCTTCTGTTTCGAGTGCCAAAGCTTTCAGGGGAGCATTTGCAAGCGGTTGGCACCATTTTTGAGTGAATTGCCAAAAGTCAGATTTTTGCTGAAATTGTGACCCCGGGGCTTAGGGATTTTTTCAAAAAAATATTTTCTGCCGGATAAGTTTTTGAGGGCTGATTTCTTGTCCTGTGATAAAAAGCCTTCTGTTTCGAGTGCCAAACCTGTCAGGGGAGCATTTGCAACCGGTTGGCACCATTTTTGAGTGAATTGCCAAAAGTCAGATTTTTGCTGAAATTGTGACCCCGGGGCTTAGGGATTTTTTCAAAAAAATATTTTCTGCCGGTTAAGTTTTTGAGGGCTGATTTCTTGTCCTGTGATAAAAAGCCTTCTGTTTCCATCGCCAAAGCTTTCAGGGGAGCATTTTCAAACTTTTGGCAACATTTTTGAGTGAACTGCCAAAAGTCAGATTTTTGCTGAAATTGTGACCCCGGGGCTTAGGGATTTTTTCAAAAAAATATTTTCTGCCGGTTAAGTTTTTGAGGGCTGATTTCTTGTCCTGTGATAAAAAGCCTTCTGTTTCGAGTGCCAAACATTTCAGGGGAGCATTTTCAAGCTTTTGGCACCATTTTTGATTGAACTGCCAGAAGTCAGATTTTTGCTGAAATTGTGACCCCGGGGCTTAGGGATTTTTTCAAAAAAATATTTACTGCCGGTTAAGTTTTTGAGGGCTGATTTCTTGTCCTGTGATAAAAGCCTTCTGTTTCCATCGCCAAAGCTTTCAGGTGAGCATTTGCAAGCGGTTGGCACCATTTTTGAGTGAATTGCCAAAAGTCAGATTTTTGCTGAAATTGTGACCCCGGGGCTTAGGGATTTTTTCAAAAAAATATTTTCTGCCGGTTAAGTTTTTGAGGGCTGATTTCTTGTCCTGTGATAAAAAGCCTTCTGTTAGAGTGCCAAACCTGTCAGGGGAGCATTTGCAACCGGTTGGCACCATTTTTGAGTGAATTGCGAAAAGTCAGATTTTTGCTGAAATTGTGACCCCGGGACTTAGGGATTTTTTCAAAAAAATATTTACTGCCGGTTAACTTTTTGAGGGCTGATTTCTTGTCCTGTGATAAAAAGCCTTCTGTTTCGAGTGCCAAAGCTTTCAGGGGAGCATTTGCAAGCGGTTGGCACCATTTTTGAGTGAATTGCCAAAAGTCAGATTTTTGCTGAAATTGTGACCCCGGGGCTTAGGGATTTTTTCAAAAAAATATTTTCTGCCGGATAAGTTTTTGAGGGCTGATTTCTTGTCCTGTGATAAAAAGCCTTCTGTTTCGAGTGCCAAACCTGTCAGGGGAGCATTTGCAACCGGTTGGCACCATTTTTGAGTGAATTGCCAAAAGTCAGATTTTTGCTGAAATTGTGACCCCGGGGCTTAGGGATTTTTTCAAAAAAATATTTTCTGCCGGTTAAGTTTTTGAGGGCTGATTTCTTGTCCTGTGATAAAAAGCCTTCTGTTTCCATCGCCAAAGCTTTCAGGGGAGCATTTTCAAACTTTTGGCAACATTTTTGAGTGAACTGCCAAAAGTCAGATTTTTGCTGAAATTGTGACCCCGGGGCTTAGGGATTTTTTCAAAAAAATATTTTCTGCCGGTTAAGTTTTTGAGGGCTGATTTCTTGTCCTGTGATAAAAAGCCTTCTGTTTCGAGTGCCAAACATTTCAGGGGAGCATTTTCAAGCTTTTGGCACCATTTTTGATTGAACTGCCAGAAGTCAGATTTTTGCTGAAATTGTGACCCCGGGGCTTAGGGATTTTTTCAAAAAAATATTTACTGCCGGTTAAGTTTTTGAGGGCTGATTTCTTGTCCTGTGATAAAAAGCCTTCTGTTTCCATCGCCAAAGCTTTCAGGTGAGCATTTGCAAGCGGTTGGCACCATTTTTGAGTGAATTGCCAAAAGTCAGATTTTTGCTGAAATTGTGACCCCGGGGCTTAGGGATTTTTTCAAAAAAATATTTTCTGCCGGATAAGTTTTTGAGGGCTGATTTCTTGTCCTGTGATAAAAAGCCTTCTGTTTCGAGTGCCAAACCTGTCAGGGGAGCATTTGCAACCGGTTGGCACCATTTTTGAGTGAATTGCCAAAAGTCAGATTTTTGCTGAAATTGTGACCCCGGGGTTTAGGGATTTTTTCAAAAAAATATTTTCTGCCGGTTAAGTTTTTGAGGTCTGATTTCTTGTCCTGTGATAAAAAGCCTTCTGTTTCGAGTGCCAAACCTGTCAGGGGAGCATTTTCAAGCTTTTGGCACAATTTTTGAGTGAATTGCCAAAAGTCAGATTTTTGCTGAAATTGTGACCCCGGGGCTTAGGGATTTTTTCAAAAAAATATTTTCTGCCGGTTAAGTTTTTGAGGGCTGATTTCTTGTCCTGTGATAAAAAGCCTTCTGTTTCGAGTGCCAAACATTTCAGGGGAGCATTTTCAAGCTTTTGGCACCATTTTTGATTGAACTGCCAGAAGTCAGATTTTTGCTGAAATTGTGACCCCGGGGCTTAGGGATTTTTTCAAAAAAATATTTACTGCCGGTTAAGTTTTTGAGGGCTGATTTCTTGTCCTGTGATAAAAAGCCTTCTGTTTCCATCGCCAAAGCTTTCAGGTGAGCATTTGCAAGCGGTTGGCACCATTTTTGAGTGAATTGCCAAAAGTCAGATTTTTGCTGAAATTGTGACCCTGGGGCTTAGGGATTTTTTCAAAAAAATATTTACTGCCGGTTAAGTTTTTGAGGGCTGATTTCTTGTCCTGTGATAAAAAGCCTTCTGTTTCCATCGCCAAAGCTTTCAGGGGAGCATTTTCAAACTTTTGGCACCATTTTTGAGTGAACTGCCAAAAGTCAGATTTTTGCTGGAATTGTGACCCCGGGGCTTAGGGATTTTTTCAAAAAAATATTTTCTGCCGGTTAAGTTTTTGAGGGCTGATTTCTTGTCCTGTGATAAAAAGCCTTCTGTTTCGAGTGCCAAACCTGTCAGGGGAGCATTTTCAAGCTTTTGGCACCATTTTTGAGTGAATTGCCAAAAGTCAGATTTTTGCTGAAATTGTGACCCCGGGGCTTAGGGATTTTTTCAAAAAAATATTTTCTGCCGGTTAAGTTTTTGAGGGCTGATTTCTTGTCCTGTGATAAAAAGCCTTCTGTTTCCATCGCCAAAGCTTTCAGGGGAGCATTTTCAAGCTTTTGGCACCATTTTTGAGTGAATTGCCAAAAGTCAGATTTTTGCTGAAATTGTGACCCCGGGGCTTAGGGATTTTTTCAAAAAAATATTTACTGCCGGTTAAGTTTTTGAGGGCTGATTTCTTGTCCTGTGATAAAAAGCCTTCTGTTTCGAGTGCCAAACCTGTCAGGGGGCATTTTCAAGCTTTTGGCACCATTTTTGAGTGAATTGCCAAAAGTCAGATTTTTGCTGAAATTGTGACCCTGGGGCTTAGGGATTTTTTCAAAAAAATATTTTCTGCCGGTTAAGTTTTTGAGGGCTGATTTCTTGTCCTGTGATAAAAAGCCTTCTGTTTCGAGTGCCAAACCTGTCAGGGGAGCATTTTCAAGCTTTTGGCACCATTTTTGAGTGAATTGCCAAAAGTCAGATTTTTGCTGAAATTGTGACCCCGGGGCTTAGGGATTTTTTCAAAAAAATATTTTCTGCCGGTTAAGTTTTTGAGGGCTGATTTCTTGTCCTGTGATAAAAATCCTTCTGTTAGAGTGCCAAACCTGTCAGGGGAGCATTTGCAACCGGTTGGCACCATTTTTGAGTGAACTGCCAAAAGTCAGATTTTTGCTGAAATTGTGACCCCGGGGCTTAGGGATTTTTTCAAAAAAATATTTTCTGCTGGTTAAGTTTTTGAGGGCTGATTTCTTGTCCTGTGATAAAAAGCCTTCTGTTTCGTGTGCCAAACCTGTCAGGGGAGCATTTTCAAGCTTTTGGCACCATTTTTGAGTGAATTGCCAAAAGTCAGTTTTTTGCTGAAATTGTGACCCCGGGGCTTAGGGATTTTTTCAAAAAAATATTTTCTGCCGGTTAAGTTTTTGAGGGCTGATTTCTTGTCCTGTGATAAAAAGCCTTCTGTTTCGAGTGCCAAACCTGTCAGGGGAGCATTTTCAAGCTTTTGGCACCATTTTTGAGTGAATTGCCAAAAGTCAGATTTTTGCTGAAATTGTGACCCTGGGGCTTAGGGATTTTTTCAAAAAAATTTTTTTTTGCCGGTTAAGTTTTTGAGGGCTGATTTCTTGTCCTGTGATAAAAAGCCTTCTGTTTCGAGTGCCAAACCTGTCAGGGGAGCATTTTCAAGCTTTTGGCACCATTTTTGAGTGAATTGCCAAAAGTCAGATTTTTGCTGAAATTGTGGTCCCGGGGCTTAGGGATTTTTTCAAAAAAATATTTACTGCCGGTTAAGTTTTTGAGGGCTGATTTCTTGTCCTGTGATAAAAAGCCTTCTGTTTCCATCGCCAAAGCTTTCAGGGGAGCATTTGCAACCGGTTGGCACCATTTTTGAGTGAACTGCCAAAAGTCAGATTTTTGCTGAAATTGTGACCCCGGGGCTTAGGGATTTTTTCAAAAAAATATTTTCTGCCGGTTAAGTTTTTGAGGGCTGATTTCTTGTCCTGTGATAAAAATCCTTCTGTTAGAGTGCCAAACCTGTCAGGGGAGCATTTGCAACCGGTTGGCACCATTTTTGAGTGAATTGCCAAAAGTCAGATTTTTGCTGAAATTGTGACCCCGGGGCTTAGGGATTTTTTCAAAAAAATATTTTCTGCCGGTTAAGTTTTTGAGGGCTGATTTCTTGTCCTGTGATAAAAAGCCTTCTGTTTCGAGTGCCAAACCTGTCAGGGGAGCATTTTCAAGCTTTTGGCACCATTTTTGAGTGAATTGCCAAAAGTCAGATTTTTGCTGAAATTGTGACCCTGGGGCTTAGGGATTTTTTCAAAAAAATATTTTCTGCCGGTTAAGTTTTTGAGGGCTGATTTCTTGTCCTGTGATAAAAAGCCTTCTGTTTCGAGTGCCAAACCTGTCAGGGGAGCATTTTCAAGCTTTTGGCACCATTTTTGAGTGAATTGCCAAAAGTCAGATTTTTGCTGAAATTGTGACCCCGGGGCTTAGGGATTTTTTCAAAAAAATATTTTCTGCCGGTTAAGTTTTTGAGGGCTGATTTCTTGTCCTGTGATAAAAATCCTTCTGTTAGAGTGCCAAACCTGTCAGGGGAGCATTTGCAACCGGTTGGCACCATTTTTGAGTGAACTGCCAAAAGTCAGATTTTTGCTGAAATTGTGACCCCGGGGCTTAGGGATTTTTTCAAAAAAATATTTTCTGCTGGTTAAGTTTTTGAGGGCTGATTTCTTGTCCTGTGATAAAAAGCCTTCTGTTTCGTGTGCCAAACCTGTCAGGGGAGCATTTTCAAGCTTTTGGCACCATTTTGAGTGAATTGCCAAAAGTCAGTTTTTTGCTGAAATTGTGACCCCGGGGCTTAGGGATTTTTTCAAAAAATATTTTCTGCCGGTTAAGTTTTTGAGGGCTGATTTCTTGTCCTGTGATAATAAGCCTTCTGTTTCGAGTGCCAAACCTGTCAGGGGAGCATTTTCAAGCTTTTGGCACCATTTTTGAGTGAATTGCCAAAAGTCAGATTTTTGCTGAAATTGTGACCCTGGGGCTTAGGGATTTTTTCAAAAAAATATTTTCTGCCGGTTAAGTTTTTGAGGCTGATTTCTTGTCCTGTGATAAAAAGTCTTCTGTTTCGAGTGCCAAACCTGTCAGGGGAGCATTTGCAACCGGTTGGCACCATTTTTGAGTGAATTGCCAAAAGTCAGATTTTTGCTGAAATTGTGACCCCGGGGCTTAGGGATTTTTTCAAAAAAATATTTTCTGCCGGTTAAGTTTTTGAGGGCTGATTTCTTGTCCTGTGATAAAAGCCTTCTGTTTCGAGTGCCAAACCTGTCAGGGGAGCATTTTCAAGCTTTTGGCACCATTTTTGAGTGAATTGCCAAAAGTCAGATTTTGCTGAAATTGTGACCCTGGGGCTTAGGGATTTTTTCAAAAAATATTTTCTGCCGGTTAAGTTTTTGAGGGCTGATTTCTTGTCCTGTGATAAAAAGCCTTCTGTTTCGAGTGCCAAACCTGTCAGGGGAGCATTTTCAAGCTTTTGGCACCATTTTTGAGTGAATTGCCAAAAGTCAGATTTTTGCTGAAATTGTGACCCCGGGGCTTAGGGATTTTTTCAAAAAAATATTTTCTGCCGGTTAAGTTTTTGAGGGCTGATTTCTTGTCCTGTGATAAAAATCCTTCTGTTAGAGTGCCAAACCTGTCAGGGGAGCATTTGCAACCGGTTGGCACCATTTTTGAGTGAATTGCCAAAAGTCAGATTTTTGCTGAAATTGTGACCCTGGGGCTTAGGGATTTTTTCAAAAAAATATTTTCTGCTGGTTAAGTTTTTGAGGGCTGATTTCTTGTCCTGTGATAAAAAGCCTTCTGTTTCGTGTGCCAAACCTGTCAGGGGAGCATTTTCAAGCTTCTGGCACCATTTTTGAGTGAATTGCCAAAAGTCAGTTTTTTGCTGAAATTGTGACCCCGGGGCTTAGGGATTTTTTCAAAAAAATATTTTCTGCCGGTTAAGTTTTTGAGGGCTGATTTCTTGTCCTGTGATAAAAAGCCTTCTGTTTCGAGTGCCAAACCTGTCAGGGGAGCATTTTCAAGCTTTTGGCACCATTTTTGAGTGAATTGCCAAAAGTCAGATTTTTGCTGAAATTGTGACCCTGGGGCTTAGGGATTTTTTCAAAAAAATATTTTCTGCCGGTTAAGTTTTTGAGGGCTGATTTCTTGTCCTGTGATAAAAAGCCTTCTGTTTCGAGTGCCAAACCTGTCAGGGGAGCATTTTCAAGCTTTTGGCACCATTTTTGAGTGAATTGCCAAAAGTCAGATTTTTGCTGAAATTGTGACCCCGGGGCTTAGGGATTTTTTCAAAAAAATATTTACTGCCGGTTAAGTTTTTGAGGGCTGATTTCTTGTCCTGTGATAAAAAGCCTTCTGTTTCCATCGCCAAAGCTTTCAGGGGAGCATTTGCAACCGGTTGGCACCATTTTTGAGTGAACTGCCAAAAGTCAGATTTTTGCTGAAATTGTGACCCCGGGGCTTAGGGATTTTTTCAAAAAAATATTTTCTGCCGGTTAAGTTTTTGAGGGCTGATTTCTTGTCCTGTGATAAAAATCCTTCTGTTAGAGTGCCAAACCTGTCAGGGGAGCATTTGCAACCGGTTGGCACCATTTTTGAGTGAATTGCCAAAAGTCAGATTTTTGCTGAAATTGTGACCCCGGGGCTTAGGGATTTTTTCAAAAAAATATTTTCTGCCGGTTAAGTTTTTGAGGGCTGATTTCTTGTCCTGTGATAAAAAGCCTTCTGTTTCGAGTGCCAAACCTGTCAGGGGAGCATTTTCAAGCTTTTGGCACCATTTTTGAGTGAATTGCCAAAAGTCAGATTTTTGCTGAAATTGTGACCCTGGGGCTTAGGGATTTTTTCAAAAAAATATTTTCTGCCGGTTAAGTTTTTGAGGGCTGATTTCTTGTCCTGTGATAAAAAGCCTTCTGTTTCGAGTGCCAAACCTGTCAGGGGAGCATTTTCAAGCTTTTGGCACCATTTTTGAGTGAATTGCCAAAAGTCAGATTTTTGCTGAAATTGTGACCCCGGGGCTTAGGGATTTTTTCAAAAAAATATTTTCTGCCGGTTAAGTTTTTGAGGGCTGATTTCTTGTCCTGTGATAAAAATCCTTCTGTTAGAGTGCCAAACCTGTCAGGGGAGCATTTGCAACCGGTTGGCACGATTTTTGAGTGAACTGCCAAAAGTCAGATTTTTGCTGAAATTGTGACCCCGGGGCTTAGGGATTTTTTCAAAAAAATATTTTCTGCTGGTTAAGTTTTTGAGGGCTGATTTCTTGTCCTGTGATAAAAAGCCTTCTGTTTCGGGTGCCAAACCTGTCAGGGGAGCATTTTCAAGCTTTTGGCACCATTTTTGAGTGAATTGCCAAAAGTCAGTTTTTTGCTGAAATTGTGACCCCGGGGCTTAGGGATTTTTTCAAAGAAATATTTTTTGCCGGATAAGTGTTTGAGGTCTGATTTCTTGTCCTGTGATAAAAAGCCTTCTGTTTCGAGTGCCAAACCTGTCAGGGGAGCATTTTCAAGCTTTTGGCACCATTTTTGAGTGAATTGCCAAAAGTCAGATTTTTGCTGAAATTGTGACCCCGGGGTTTAGGGATTTTTTTTAAAAAATATTTACTGCCGGTTAAGTTTTTGAGGGCTGATTTCTTGTCCTGTGATAAAAAGCCTTCTGTTTCCATCGCCAAAGCTTTCAGGGGAGCATTTGCAACCGGTTGGCACCATTTTTGAGTGAACTGCCAAAAGTCAGATTTTTGCTGAAATTGTGACCCTGGGGTTTAGGGATTTTTTCAAAAAAATATTTTCTGCCGGTTACGTTTTTGAGGGCTGATTTCTTGTCCTGTGATAAAAAGCCTTCTGTTTTGAGTGCCAAACCTTTCAGGGGAGCATTTTCAAGCTTTTGGCACCATTTTTGAGTGAATTGCCAAAAGTCAGATTTTTGCTGAAATTGTGACCCCGGGGCTTAGGGATTTTTTCAAAAAAATATTTTCTGCCGGTTAAGTTTTTGAGGGCTGATTTCTTGTCCTGTGATAAAAAGTCTTCTGTTTCGAGTGCCAAACCTGTCAGGGGAGCATTTGCAACCGGTTGGCACCATTTTTGAGTGAATTGCCAAAAGTCAGATTTTTGCTGAAATTGTGACCCCGGGGCTTAGGGATTTTTTCAAAAAAATATTTACTGCCGGTTAAGTTTTTGAGGGCTGATTTCTTGTCCTGTGATAAAAAGCCTTCTGTTTCCATCGCCAAAGCTTTCAGGGGAGCATTTTCAAACTTTTGGCACCATTTTTGAGTGAATTGCCAAAAGTCAGATTTTTGCTGAAATTGTGACCCCGGGGCTTAGGGATTTTTTCAAAAAAATATTTTCTGCCGGTTAAGTTTTTGAGGGCTGATTTCTTGTCCTGTGATAAAAAGCCTTCTGTTTCGAGTGCCAAACCTGTCAGGGGAGCATTTGCAACCGGTTGGCACCATTTTTGAGTGAATTGCCAAAAGTCAGATTTTTGCTGAAATTGTGACCCCGGGGCTTAGGGATTTTTTCAAAAAAATATTTACTGCCGGTTAAGTTTTTGAGGGCTGATTTCTTCTCCTGTGATAAAAAGCCTTCTGTTTCCATCGCCAAAGCTTTCAGGGGAGCATTTTCAAACTTTTGGCACCATTTTTGAGTGAACTGCCAAAAGTCAGATTTTTGCTGAAATTGTGACCCCGGGGCTTAGGGATTTTTTCAAAAAAATATTTTCTGCCGGTTAAGTTTTTGAGGGCTGATTTCTTGTCCTGTGATAAAAAGCCTTCTGTTTCGGGTGCCAAACCTGTCAGGGGAGCATTTTCAAGCTTTTGGCACCATTTTTGAGTGAATTGCCAAAAGTCAGTTTTTTGCTGAAATTGTGACCCCGGGGCTTAGGGATTTTTTCAAAGAAATATTTTCTGCCGGATAAGTGTTTGAGGTCTGATTTCTTGTCCTGTGATAAAAAGCCTTCTGTTTCGAGTGCCAAACCTGTCAGGGGAGCATTTGCTACCGGTTGGCACGATTTTTGAGTGAATTGCCAAAAGTCAGATTTTTGCTGAAATTGTGACCCCGGGGCTTAGGGATTTTTTCAAAAAAATATTTACTGCCGGTTAAGTTTTTGAGGGCTGATTTCTTGTCCTGTGATAAAAAGCCTTCTGTTTCCATCGCCAAAGCTTTCAGGGGAGCATTTTCAAACTTTTGGCACCATTTTTGAGTGAACTGCCAAAAGTCAGATTTTTGCTGAAATTGTGACCCCGGGGCTTAGGGATTTTTTCAAAAAAATATTTTCTGCCGGTTAAGTTTTTGAGGGCTGATTTCTTGTCCTGTGATAAAAATCCTTGTGTTTTGAGTGCCAAACCTTTCAGGTGAGCATTTTCAAGCTTTTGGCACCATTTTTGAGTGAATTGCCAAAAGTCAGATTTTTGCTGAAATTGTGACCCCGGGGCTTAGGGATTTTTTCAAAAAAATATTTTCTGCCGGTTAAGTTTTTGAGGGCTGATTTCTTGTCCTGTGATAAAAAGCCTTCTGTTTCGAGTGCCAAACCTGTCAGGGGAGCATTTGCAACCGGTTGGCACCATTTTTGAGTGAATTGCCAAAAGTCAGATTTTTGCTGAAATTGTGACCCCGGGGCTTAGGGATTTTTTCAAAAAAATATTTTCTGCCGGTTAAGTTTTTGAGGGCTGATTTCTTCTCCTGTGATAAAAAGCCTTCTGTTTCCATCGCCAAAGCTTTCAGGGGAGCATTTTCAAACTTTTGGCACCATTTTTGAGTGAACTGCCAAAAGTCAGATTTTTGCTGAAATTGTGACCCCGGGGCTTAGGGATTTTTTCAAAAAAATATTTTCTGCCGGTTAAGTTTTTGAGGGCTGATTTCTTGTCCTGTGATAAAAAGCCTTCTGTTTCGGGTGCCAAACCTGTCAGGGGAGCATTTTCAAGCTTTTGGCACCATTTCTGAGTGAATTGGCAAAAGTCAGATTTTTGCTGAAATTGTGACCCCGGGGCTTAGGGATTTTTTCAAAAAAATATTTTCTGCCGGTTAAGTTTTTGAGGGCTGATTTCTTGTCCTGTGATAAAAATCCTTCTGTTAGAGTGCCAAACCTGTCAGGGGAGCATTTGCAACCGGTTGGCACCATTTTTGAGTGAACTGCCAAAAGTCAGATTTTTGCTGAAATTGTGACCCCGGGGCTTAGGGATTTTTTCAAAAAAATATTTTCTGCTGGTTAAGTTTTTGAGGGCTGATTTCTTGTCCTGTGATAAAAAGCCTTCTGTTTCGTGTGCCAAACCTGTCAGGGGAGCATTTTCAAGCTTTTGGCACCATTTTTGAGTGAATTGCCAAAAGTCAGTTTTTTGCTGAAATTGTGACCCTGGGGCTTAGGGATTTTTTCAAAAAAATATTTTCTGCCGGTTAAGTTTTTGAGGGCTGATTTCTTGTCCTGTGATAAAAAGCCTTCTGTTTCGAGTGCCAAACCTGTCAGGGGAGCATTTGCAACCGGTTGGCACCATTTTTGAGTGAACTGCCAAAAGTCAGATTTTTGCTGAAATTGTGACCCCGGGGCTTAGGGATTTTTTCAAAAAAATATTTTCTGCTGGTTAAGTTTTTGAGGGCTGATTTCTTGTCCTGTGATAAAAAGCCTTCTGTTTCGTGTGCCAAACCTGTCAGGGGAGCATTTTCAAGCTTTTGGCACCATTTTTGAGTGAATTGCCAAAAGTCAGTTTTTTGCTGAAATTGTGACCCTGGGGCTTAGGGATTTTTTCAAAAAAATATTTTCTGCCGGTTAAGTTTTTGAGGGCTGATTTCTTGTCCTGTGATAAAAAGCCTTCTGTTTCGAGTGCCAAACCTGTCAGGGGAGCATTTTCAAGCTTTTGGCACCATTTTTGAGTGAATTGCCAAAAGTCAGATTTTTGCTGAAATTGTGACCCTGGGGCTTAGGGATTTTTTCAAAAAAATATTTTCTGCCGGTTAAGTTTTTGAGGGCTGATTTCTTGTCCTGTGATAAAAAGCCTTCTGTTTCGAGTGCCAAACCTGTCAGGGGATCATTTTCAAGCTTTTGGCACCATTTTTGAGTGAATTGCCAAAAGTCAGATTTTTGCTGAAATTGTGACCCTGGGGCTTAGGGATTTTTTCAAAAAAATATTTTCTGCCGGTTAAGTTTTTGAGGGCTGATTTCTTGTCCTGTGATAAAAAGCCTTCTGTTTCGAGTGCCAAACCTGTCAGGGGAGCATTTTCAAGCTTTTGGCACCATTTTTGAGTGAATTGCCAAAAGTAAGATTTTTGCTGAAATTGTGACCCCGGGGCTTAGGGATTTTTTCAAAAAAATATTTACTGCCGGTTAAGTTTTTGAGGGCTGATTTCTTGTCCTGTGATAAAAAGCCTTCTGTTTCCATCGCCAAAGCTTTCAGGGGAGCATTTGCAACCGGTTGGCACCATTTTTGAGTGAATTGCCAAAAGTCAGATTTTTGCTGAAATTGTGACCCCGGGGCTTAGGGATTTTTTCAAAAAAATATTTTCTGCCGGTTAAGTTTTTGAGGGCTGATTTCTTGTCCTGTGATAAAAATCCTTCTGTTAGAGTGCCAAACCTGTCAGGGGAGCATTTGCAACCGGTTGGCACCATTTTTGAGTGAATTGCCAAAAGTCAGATTTTTGCTGAAATTGTGACCCCGGGGCTTAGGGATTTTTTCAAAAAAATATTTTCTGCCGGTTAAGTTTTTGAGGGCTGATTTCTTGTCCTGTGATAAAAAGCCTTCTGTTTCGAGTGCCAAACCTGTCAGGGGAGCATTTTCAAGCTTTTGGCACCATTTTTGAGTGAATTGCCAAAAGTCAGATTTTTGCTGAAATTGTGACCCTGGGGCTTAGGGATTTTTTCAAAAAAATATTTTCTGCCGGTTAAGTTTTTGAGGGCTGATTTCTTGTCCTGTGATAAAAAGCCTTCTGTTTCGAGTGCCAAACCTGTCAGGGGAGCATTTTCAAGCTTTTGGCACCATTTTTGAGTGAATTGCCAAAAGTCAGATTTTTGCTGAAATTGTGACCCCGGGGCTTAGGGATTTTTTCAAAAAAATATTTTCTGCCGGTTAAGTTTTTGAGGGCTGATTTCTTGTCCTGTGATAAAAAGCCTTCTGTTTCCATCGCCAAAGCTTTCAGGGGAGCATTTGCAACCGGTTGGCACCATTTTTGAGTGAATTGCCAAAAGTCAGATTTTTGCTGAAATTGTGACCCCGGGGCTTAGGGATTTTTTCAAAAAAATATTTTCTGCCGGTTAAGTTTTTGAGGGCTGATTTCTTGTCCTGTGATAAAAATCCTTCTGTTAGAGTGCCAAACCTGTCAGGGGAGCATTTGCAACCGGTTGGCACCATTTTTGAGTGAATTGCCAAAAGTCAGATTTTTGCTGAAATTGTGACCCCGGGGCTTAGGGATTTTTTCAAAAAAATATTTTCTGCCGTTTAAGTTTTTGAGGGCTGATTTCTTGTCCTGTGATAAAAAGCCTTCTGTTTCGAGTGCCAAACCTGTCAGGGGAGCATTTTCAAGCTTTTGGCACCATTTTTGAGTGAATTGCCAAAAGTCAGATTTTTGCTGAAATTGTGACCCTGGGGCTTAGGGATTTTTTCAAAAAAATATTTTCTGCCGGTTAAGTTTTTGAGGGCTGATTTCTTGTCCTGTGATAAAAAGCCTTCTGTTTCGAGTGCCAAACCTGTCAGGGGAGCATTTTCAAGCTTTTGGCACCATTTTTGAGTGAATTGCCAAAAGTCAGATTTTTGCTGAAATTGTGACCCCGGGGCTTAGGGATTTTTTCAAAAAAATATTTTCTGCCGGTTAAGTTTTTGAGGGCTGATTTCTTGTCCTGTGATAAAATTCCTTCTGTTAGAGTGCCAAACCTGTCAGGGGAGCATTTGCAACCGGTTGGCACCATTTTTGAGTGAACTGCCAAAAGTCAGATTTTTGCTGAAATTGTGACCCCGGGGCTTAGGGATTTTTTCAAAAAAATATTTTCTGCTGGTTAAGTTTTTGAGGGCTGATTTCTTGTCCTGTGATAAAAAGCCTTCTGTTTCGGGTGCCAAACCTGTCAGGGGAGCATTTTCAAGCCCTTGGCACCATTTTTGAGTGAATTGCCAAAAGTCAGATTTTTGCTGAAATTGTGACCCCGGGGTTTAGGGATTTTTTTAAAAAAATATTTACTGCCGGTTAAGTTTTTGAGGGCTGATTTCTTGTCCTGTGATAAAAAGCCTTCTGTTTCCATCGCCAAAGCTTTCAGGGGAGCATTTGCAACCGGTTGGCACCATTTTTGAGTGAACTGCCAAAAGTCAGATTTTTGCTGAAATTGTGACCCCGGGGTTTAGGGATTTTTTCAAAAAAATATTTTCTGCCGGTTAAGTTTTTGAGGGCTGATTTCTTGTCCTGTGATAAAAAGTCTTCTGTTTCGAGTGCCAAACCTGTCAGGGGAGCATTTGCAACCGGTTGGCACCATTTTTGAGTGAATTGCCAAAAGTCAGATTTTTGCTGAAATTGTGACCCCGGGGCTTAGGGATTTTTTCAAAAAAATATTTACTGCCGGTTAAGTTTTTGAGGGCTGATTTCTTGTCCTGTGATAAAAAGCCTTCTGTTTCCATCGCCAAAGCTTTCAGGGGAGCATTTTCAAACTTTTGGCACCATTTTTGAGTGAATTGCCAAAAGTCAGATTTTTGCTGAAATTGTGACCCCGGGGCTTAGGGATTTTTTCAAAAAAATATTTTCTGCCGGTTAAGTTTTTGAGGGCTGATTTCTTGTCCTGTGATAAAAAGCCTTCTGTTTCCATCGCCAAAGCTTTCAGGGGAGCATTTTCAAACTTTTGGCACCATTTTTGAGTGAATTGCCAAAAGTCAGATTTTTGCTGAAATTGTGACCCCGGGGCTTAGGGATTTTTTCAAAAAAATATTTTCTGCCGGTTAAGTTTTTGAGGGCTGATTTCTTGTCCTGTGATAAAAAGCCATCTGTTTCGAGTGCCAAACCTGTCAGGGGAGCATTTGCAACCGGTTGGCACCATTTTTGAGTGAATTGCCAAAAGTCAGATTTTTGCTGAAATTGTGACCCCGGGGCTTAGGGATTTTTTCAAAAAAATATTTACTGCCGGTTAAGTTTTTGAGGGCTGATTTCTTCTCCTGTGATAAAAAGCCTTCTGTTTCCATCGCCAAAGCTTTCAGGGGAGCATTTTCAAACTTTTGGCACCATTTTTGAGTTAACTGCGAAAAGTCAGATTTTTGCTGAAATTGTGACCCCGGGGCTTAGGGATTTTTTCAAAAAAATATTTTCTGCCGGTTAAGTTTTTGAGGGCTGATTTCTTGTCCTGTGATAAAAAGCCTTCTTTTTCGGGTGCCAAACCTGTCAGGGGAGCATTTTCAAGCTTTTGGCACCATTTTTGAGTGAATTGCCAAAAGTCAGTTTTTTGCTGAAATTGTGACCCCGGGGCTTAGGGATTTTTTCAAAGAAATATTTTCTGCCGGTTAAGTTTTTGAGGTCTGATTTCTTGTCCTGTGATAAAAAGCCTTCTGTTTCGAGTGCCAAACCTGTCAGGGAAGCATTTTCAAGCTTTTGGCACCATTTCTGAGTGAATTGCCAAAAGTCAGATTTTTGCTGAAATTGTGACCCCGGGGCTTAGGGATTTTTTCAAAAAAATATTTTCTGCCGGTTAAGTTTTTGAGGGCTGATTTCTTGTCCTGTGATAAAAAGCCTTCTGTTAGAGTGCCAATCCTGTCAGGGGAGCATTTGCAACCGGTTGGCACCATTTTTGAGTGAATTGCCAAAAGTCAGATTTTTGCTGAAATTGTGACCCCGGGGCTTAGGGATTTTTTCAAAAAAATATTTACTGCCGGTTAAGTTTTTGAGGGCTGATTTCTTGTCCTGTGATAAAAAGCCTTCTGTTTCCATCGCCAAAGCTTTCAGGGGAGCATTTTCAAACTTTTGGCACCATTTTTGAGTGAACTGCCAAAAGTCAGATTTTTGCTGAAATTGTGACCCTGGGGCTTAGGGATTTTTTCAAAAAAATATTTTCTGCCGGTTAAGTTTTTGAGGGCTGATTTCTTGTCCTGTGATAAAAAGCCTTCTGTTTCGAGTGACAAACCTGTCAGGGGAGCATTTTCAAGCTTTTTTCACCATTTTTGAGTGAATTGCCAAAAGTCAGATTTTTGCTGAAATTGTGACCCCGGGGCTTAGGGATTTTTTCAAAAAAATATTTTCTGCCGGTTAAGTTTTTGAGGGCTGATTTCTTGTCCTGTGATAAAAAGCCTTCTGTTTCGAGTGCCAAACCTGTCAGGGGAGCATTTGCAACCGGTTGGCACCATTTTTGAGTGAATTGCCAAAAGTCAGATTTTTGCTGAAATTGTGACCCCGGGGCTTAGGGATTTTTTCAAAGAAATATTTTCTGCCGGTTAAGTTTTTGAGGGCTGATTTCTTCTCCGGTGATAAAAAGCCTTCTGTTTCCATCGCCAAAGCTTTCAGGGGAGCATTTTCAAACTTTTGGCACCATTTTTGAGTGAACTGCCAAAAGTCAGATTTTTGCTGAAATTGTGACCCCGGGGCTTAGGGATTTTTTCAAAAAAATATTTTCTGCCGGTTAAGTTTTTGAGGGCTGATTTCTTGTCCTGTGATAAAAAGCCTTCTGTTTCGGGTGCCAAACCTGTCAGGGGAGCATTTTCAAGCTTTTGGCACCATTTTTGAGTGAATTGCCAAAAGTCAGTTTTTTGCTGAAATTGTGACCCCGGGGCTTAGGGATTTTTTCAAAGAAATATTTTCTGCCGGATAAGTGTTTGAGGTCTGATTTCTTGTCCTGTGATAAAAAGCCTTCTGTTTCGAGTGCCAAACCTGTCAGGGGAGCATTTGCTACCGGTTGGCACGATTTTTGAGTGAATTGCCAAAAGTCAGATTTTTGCTGAAATTGTGACCCCGGGGCTTAGGGATTTTTTCAAAAAAATATTTACTGCCGGTTAAGTTTTTGAGGGCTGATTTCTTGTCCTGTGATAAAAAGCCTTCTGTTTCCATCGCCAAAGCTTTCAGGGGAGCATTTTCAAACTTTTGGCACCATTTTTGAGTGAACTGCCAAAAGTCAGATTTTTGCTGAAATTGTGACCCCGGGGCTTAGGGATTTTTTCAAAAAAATATTTTCTGCTGGTTAAGTTTTTGAGGGCTGATTTCTTGTCCTGTGATAAAAAGCCTTCTGTTTCGGGTGCCAAACCTGTCAGGGGAGCATTTTCAAGCTTTTGGCACCATTTTTGAGTGAATTGCCAAAAGTCAGTTTTTTGCTGAAATTGTGACCCCGGGGCTTAGGGATTTTTTCAAAGAAATATTTTTTGCCGGATAAGTGTTTGAGGTCTGATTTCTTGTCCTGTGATAAAAAGCCTTCTGTTTCGAGTGCCAAACCTGTCAGGGGAGCATTTTCAAGCTTTTGGCACCATTTTTGAGTGAATTGCCAAAAGTCAGATTTTTGCTGAAATTGTGACCCCGGGGTTTAGGGATTTTTTTAAAAAAATATTTACTGCCGGTTAAGTTTTTGAGGGCTGATTTCTTGTCCTGTGATAAAAAGCCTTCTGTTTCCATCGCCAAAGCTTTCAGGGGAGCATTTGCAACCGGTTGGCACCATTTTTGAGTGAACTGCCAAAAGTCAGATTTTTGCTGAAATTGTGACCCTGGGGTTTAGGGATTTTTTCAAAAAAATATTTTCTGCCGGTTACGTTTTTGAGGGCTGATTTCTTGTCCTGTGATAAAAAGCCTTCTGTTTTGAGTGCCAAACCTTTCAGGGGAGCATTTTCAAGCTTTTGGCACCATTTTTGAGTGAATTGCCAAAAGTCAGATTTTTGCTGAAATTGTGACCCCGGGGCTTAGGGATTTTTTCAAAAAAATATTTTCTGCCGGTTAAGTTTTTGAGGGCTGATTTCTTGTCCTGTGATAAAAAGCCTTCTGTTTCCATCGCCAAAGCTTTCAGGGGAGCATTTTCAAACTTTTGGCACCATTTTTGAGTGAATTGCCAAAAGTCAGATTTTTGCTGAAATTGTGACCCCGGGGCTTAGGGATTTTTTCAAAAAAATATTTTCTGCCGGTTAAGTTTTTGAGGGCTGATTTCTTGTCCTGTGATAAAAAGCCTTCTGTTTCGAGTGCCAAACCTGTCAGGGGAGCATTTGCAACCGGTTGGCACCATTTTTGAGTGAATTGCCAAAAGTCAGATTTTTGCTGAAATTGTGACCCCGGGGCTTAGGGATTTTTTCAAAAAAATATTTACTGCCGGTTAAGTTTTTGAGGGCTGATTTCTTCTCCTGTGATAAAAAGCCTTCTGTTTCCATCGCCAAAGCTTTCAGGGGAGCATTTTCAAACTTTTGGCACCATTTTTGAGTGAACTGCCAAAAGTCAGATTTTTGCTGAAATTGTGACCCCGGGGCTTAGGGATTTTTTCAAAAAAATATTTTCTGCCGGTTAAGTTTTTGAGGGCTGATTTCTTGTCCTGTGATAAAAAGCCTTCTGTTTCGGGTGCCAAACCTGTCAGGGGAGCATTTTCAAGCTTTTGGCACCATTTTTGAGTGAATTGCCAAAAGTCAGTTTTTTGCTGAAATTGTGACCCCGGGGCTTAGGGATTTTTTCAAAGAAATATTTTCTGCCGGATAAGTGTTTGAGGTCTGATTTCTTGTCCTGTGATAAAAAGCCTTCTGTTTCGAGTGCCAAACCTGTCAGGGGAGCATTTGCTACCGGTTGGCACGATTTTTGAGTGAATTGCCAAAAGTCAGATTTTTGCTGAAATTGTGACCCCGGGGCTTAGGGATTTTTTCAAAAAAATATTTACTGCCGGTTAAGTTTTTGAGGGCTGATTTCTTGTCCTGTGATAAAAAGCCTTCTGTTTCCATCGCCAAAGCTTTCAGGGGAGCATTTTCAAACTTTTGGCACCATTTTTGAGTGAACTGCCAAAAGTCAGATTTTTGCTGAAATTGTGACCCCGGGGCTTAGTGATTTTTTCAAAAAAATATTTTCTGCCGGTTAAGTTTTTGAGGGCTGATTTCTTGTCCTGTGATAAAAATCCTTGTGTTTTGAGTGCCAAACCTTTCAGGTGAGCATTTTCAAGCTTTTGGCACCATTTTTGAGTGAATTGCCAAAAGTCAGATTTTTGCTGATATTGTGACCCCGGGGCTTAGGGATTTTTTCAAAAAAATATTTTCTGCCGGTTGTTTTTGAGGGCTGATTTCTTGTCATGTGATAAAAAGCCTTCTGTTTCGAGTGCCAAACCTGTCAGGGGAGCATTTGCAACTGGTTGGCACCATTTTTGAGTGAATTGCCAAAAGTCAGATTTTTGCTGAAATTGTGACCCCGGGGCTTAGGGATTTTTTCAAAAAAATATTTACTGCCGGTTAAGTTTTTGAGGGCTGATTTCTTCTCCTGTGATAAAAAGCCTTCTGTTTCCATCGCCAAAGCTTTCAGGGGAGCATTTTCAAACTTTTGGCACCATTTTTGAGTGAACTGCCAAAAGTCAGATTTTTGCTGAAATTGTGACCCCGGGGCTTAGGGATTTTTTCAAAAAAATATTTTCTGCCGGTTAAGTTTTTGAGGGCTGATTTCTTGTCCTGTGATAAAAAGCCTTCTGTTTCGAGTGCCAAACCTGTCAGGGGAGCATTTTCAAGCTTTTGGCACCATTTCTGAGTGAATTGCCAAAAGTCAGATTTTTGCTGAAATTGTGACCCCGGGGCTTAGGGATTTTTTCAAAAAAATATTTTCTGCCGGTTAAGTTTTTGAGGGCTGATTTCTTGTCCTGTGATAAAAAGCCTTCTGTTAGAGTGCCAATCCTGTCAGGGGAGCATTTGCAACCGGTTGGCACCATTTTTGAGTGAATTGCCAAAAGTCAGATTTTTGCTGAAATTGTGACCCTGGGGCTTAGAGATTTTTTCAAAAAAATATTTACTGCCGGTTAAGTTTTTGAGGGCTGATTTCTTGTCCTGTGTTAAAAAGCCTTCTGTTTCCATCGCCAAAGCTTTCAGGGGAGCATTTTCAAACTTTTGGCACCATTTTTGAGTGAACTGCCAAAAGTCAGATTTTTGCTGAAATTGTGACCCTGGGGCTTAGGGATTTTTTCAAAAAAATATTTTCTGCCGGTTAAGTTTTTGAGGGCTGATTTCTTGTCCTGTGATAAAAAGCCTTCTGTTTCGAGTGCCAAACCTGTCAGGGGAGCATTTTCAAGCTTTTTTCACCATTTTTGAGTGAATTGCCAAAAGTCAGATTTTTGCTGAAATTGTGACCCCGGGGCTTAGGGATTTTTTCAAAAAAATATTTTCTGCCGGTTAAGTTTTTGAGGGCTGATTTCTTGTCCTGTGATAAAAAGCCTTCTGTTTCCATCGCCAAAGCTTTCAGGGGAGCATTTTCAAACTTTTGGCACCATTTTTGAGTGAATTGCCAAAAGTCAGATTTTTGCTGAAATTGTGACCCCGGGGCTTAGGGATTTTTTCAAAAAAATATTTTCTGCCGGTTAAGTTTTTGAGGGCTGATTTCTTGTCCTGTGATAAAAAGCCTTCTGTTTCGAGTGCCAAACCTGTCAGGGGAGCATTTGCAACCGGTTGGCACCATTTTTGAGTGAATTGCCAAAAGTCAGATTTTTGCTGAAATTGTGACCCCGGGGCTTAGGGATTTTTTCAAAAAAATATTTACTGCCGGTTAAGTTTTTGAGGGCTGATTTCTTCTCCTGTGATAAAAAGCCTTCTATTTCCATCGCCAAAGCTTTCAGGGGAGCATTTTCAAACTTTTGGCACCATTTTTGAGTGAACTGCCAAAAGTCAGATTTTTGCTGAAATTGTGACCCCGGGGCTTAGGGATTTTTTCAAAAAAATATTTTCTGCCGGTTAAGTTTTTGAGGGCTGATTTCTTGTCCTGTGATAAAAAGCCTTCTGTTTCGGGTGCCAAACCTGTCAGGGGAGCATTTTCAAGCTTTTGGCACCATTTTTGAGTGAATTGCCAAAAGTCAGTTTTTTGCTGAAATTGTGACCCCGGGGCTTAGGGATTTTTTCAAAGAAATATTTTCTGCCGGATAAGTGTTTGAGGTCTGATTTCTTGTCCTGTGATAAAAAGCCTTCTGTTTCGAGTGCCAAACCTGTCAGGGGAGCATTTTCAAGCTTTTGGCACCATTTTTGAGTGAATTGCCAAAAGTCAGATTTTTGCTGAAATTGTGACCCCGGGGCTTAGGGATTTTTTCAAAAAAATATTTACTGCCGGTTAAGTTTTTGAGGGCTGATTTCTTGTCCTGTGATAAAAAGCCTTCTGTTTCCATCGCCAAAGCTTTCAGGGGAGCATTTTCAAACTTTTGGCACCATTTTTGAGTGAACTGCCAAAAGTCAGATTTTTGCTGAAATTGTGACCCTGGGGCTTAGGGATTTTTTCAAAAAAATATTTTCTGCCGGTTAAGTTTTTGAGGGCTGATTTCTTCTCCTGTGATAAAAAGCCTTCTGTTTCGGGTGCCAAACCTGTCAGGGGAGCATTTTCAAGCTTTTGGCACCATTTTTGAGTGAATTGCCAAAAGTCAGTTTTTTGCTGAAATTGTGACCCCGGGGCTTAGGGATTTTTTCAAAGAAATATTTTCTGCCGGATAAGTGTTTGAGGTCTGATTTCTTGTCCTGTGATAAAAAGCCTTCTGTTTCGAGTGCCAAACCTGTCAGGGGAGCATTTTCAAGCTTTTGGCACCATTTTTGAGTGAATTGCCAACAGTCAGATTTTTGCTGAAATTGTGACCCCGGGGCTTAGGGATTTTTTCAAAAAAATATTTACTGCCGGTTAAGTTTTTGAGGGCTGATTTCTTGTCCTGTGATAAAAAGCCTTCTGTTTCCATCGCCAAAGCTTTCAGGGGAGCATTTTCAAACTTTTGGCACCATTTTTGAGTGAACTGCCAAAAGTCAGATTTTTGCTGAAATTGTGACCCTGGGGCTTAGGGATTTTTTCAAAAAAATATTTTCTGCCGGTTAAGTTTTTGAGGGCTGATTTCTTGTCCTGTGATAAAAAGCCTTCTGTTTCGAGTGCCAAACCTGTCAGGGGAGCATTTTCAAGCTTTTTTCACCATTTTTGAGTGAATTGCCAAAAGTCAGATTTTTGCTGAAATTGTGACCCCGAGGCTTAGGGATTTTTTCAAAAAAATATTTTCTGCCGGTTAAGTTTTTGAGGGCTGATTTCTTGTCCTGTGATAAAAATCCTTCTGTTAGAGTGCCAAACCTGTCACAATGGTGCAACCGGTTGGCACCATTTTTGAGTGAATTGCCAAAAGTCAGATTTTTGCTGAAATTGTGACCCCGGGGCTTAGGGATTTTTTCAAAAAAATATTTTCTGCCGGTTAAGTTTTTGAGGGCTGATTTCTTGTCCTGTGATAAAAAGCCTTCTGTTTCGAGTGCCAAACCTGTCAGGGGAGCATTTTCAAGCTTTTGGCACCATTTTTGAGTGAATTGCCAAAAGTCAGATTTTTGCTGAAATTGTGACCCTGGGGCTTAGGGATTTTTTCAAAAAAATATTTTCCGCTGGTTAAGTTTTTGAGGGCTGATTTCTTGTCCTGTGATAAAAAGCCTTCTGTTTCGAGTGCCAAACCTGTCAGGGGAGCATTTTCAAGCTTTTGGCACCATTTTTGAGTGAATTGCCAAAAGTCAGATTTTTGCTGAAATTGTGACCCCGGGGCTTAGGGATTTTTTCAAAAAAATATTTTCTGCCGGTTAAGTTTTTGAGGGCTGATTTCTTGTCCTGTGATAAAAATCCTTCTGTTAGAGTGCCAAACCTGTCAGGGGAGCATTTGCAACCGGTTGGCACCATTTTTGAGTGAATTGCGAAAAGTCAGATTTTTGCTGAAATTGTGACCTCGGGGCTTAGGGATTTTTTCAAAAAAATATTTTCTGCCGGTTAAGTTTTTGAGGGCTGATTTCTTGTCCTGTGATAAAAAGCCTTCTGTTTCGTGTGCCAAACCTGTCAGGGGAGCATTTTCAAGCTTTTGGCACCATTTTTGAGTGAATTGCCAAAAGTCAGATTTTTGCTGAAATTGTGACCCCGGGGCTTAGGGATTTTTTCAAAAAAATATTTTCTGCCGGTTAAGTTTTTGAGGGCTGATTTCTTGTCCTGTGATAAAAAGCCTTCTGTTTCGAGTGCCAAACCTGTCAGGGGAGCATTTGCAACCGGTTGGCACCATTTTTGAGTGAATTGCCAAAAGTCAGATTTTTGCTGAAATTGTGACCCCGGGGCTTAGGGATTTTTTCAAAAAAATATTTACTGCCGGTTAAGTTTTTGAGGGCTGATTTCTTGTCCTGTGATAAAAAGCCTTCTGTTTCCATCGCCAAAGCTTTCAGGGGAGCATTTTCAAACTTTTGGCACCATTTTTGAGTGAACTGCCAAAAGTCAGATTTTTGCTGAAATTGTGACCCCGGGGCTTAGTGATTTTTTCAAAAAAATATTTTCTGCCGGTTAAGTTTTTGAGGGCTGATTTCTTGTCCTGTGATAAAAATCCTTCTGTTTTGAGTGCCAAACCTTTCAGGTGAGCATTTTCAAGCTTTTGGCACCATTTTTGAGTGAATTGCCAAAAGTCAGATTTTTGCTGAAATTGTGACCCCGGGGCTTAGTGATTTTTTCAAAAAAATATTTTCTGCCGGTTAAGTTTTTGAGGGCTGATTTCTTGTCCTGTGATAAAAATCCTTCTGTTAGAGTGCCAAACCTGTCAGGGGAGCATTTGCAACCGGTTGGCACCATTTTTGAGTGAATTGCCAAAAGTCAGATTTTTGCTGAAATTGTGACCCCGGGGCTTAGGGATTTTTTCAAAAAAATATTTACTGCCGGTTAAGTTTTTGAGGGCTGATTTCTTGTCCCGTGATAAAAAGCCTTCTGTTTCCATCGCCAAAGCTTTCAGGGGAGCATTTGCAACCGGTTGGCACCATTTTTGAGTGAATTGCCAAAAGTCAGATTTTTGCTGAAATTGTGACCCCGGGGCTTAGGGATTTTTTCAAAAAAATATTTACTGCCGGTTAAGTTTTTGAGGGCTGATTTCTTGTCCTGTGATAAAAAGCCTTCTGTTTCCATCGCCAAAGCTTTCAGGTGAGCATTTTCAAGCTTTTGGCACCATTTTTGAGTGAATTGCCAAAAGTCAGATTTTTGCTGAAATTGTGACCCCGGGGCTTAGTGATTTTTTCAAAAAAATATTTTCTGCCGGTTAAGTTTTTGAGGGCTGATTTCTTGTCCTGTGATAAAAAGCCTTCTGTTTCGAGTGCCAAACCTGTCAGGGGAGCATTTGCAACCGGTTGGCACCATTTTTGAGTGAATTGCCAAAAGTCAGATTTTTGCTGAAATTGTGACCCCGGGGCTTAGGGATTTTTTCAAAAAAATATTTTCTGCCGGATTAGTTTTTGAGGGCTGATTTCTTGTCCTGTGATAAAAAGCCTTCTGTTTCGAGTGCCAAACCTGTCAGGGGAGCATTTGCAACCGGTTGGCACCATTTTTGAGTGAACTGCCAAAAGTCAGATTTTTGCTGAAATTGTGACCATGGGGTTTAGGGATTTTTTCAAAAAAATATTTTCTGCCGGTTAAGTTTTTGAGGGCTGATTTCTTGTCCTGTGCTAAAAAGCCTTCTGTTTCCATCGCCAAACCTTTTAGGGGAGCATTTTCAAGCTTTTGGCACCATTTTTGAGTGAATTGCCAAAAGTCAGATTTTTGCTGAAATTGTGACCCCGGGGCTTAGGGATTTTTTCAAAAAAATATTTTCTGCCGGATAAGTTTTTGAGGGCTGATTTCTTGTCCTGTGATAAAAAGCCTTCTGTTTTGAGTGCCAAACCTTTCAGGGGAGCATTTTCAAGCTTTTGGCACCATTTTTGAGTGAATTGCCAAAAGTCAGATTTTTGCTGAAATTGTGACCCCGGGGCTTAGGGATTTTTTCAAAAAAATATTTTCTGCCGGTTAAGTTTTTGAGGGCTGATTTCTTGTCCTGTGATAAAAATCCTTCTGTTTTGAGTGCCAAACCTTTCAGGTGAGCATTTTCAAGCTTTTGGCACCATTTTTGAGTGAATTGCCAAAAGTCAGATTTTTGCTGAAATTGTGACCCCGGGGCTTAGTGATTTTTTCAAAAAAATATTTTCTGCCGGTTAAGTTTTTGAGGGCTGATTTCTTGTCCTGTGATAAAAAGCCTTCTGTTTCGAGTGCCAAACCTGTCAGGGGAGCATTTGCAACCGGTTGGCACCATTTTTGAGTGAATTGCCAAAAGTCAGATTTTTGCTGAAATTGTGACCCCGGGGCTTAGGGATTTTTTCAAAAAAATATTTTCTGCCGGATTAGTTTTTGAGGGCTGATTTCTTGTCCTGTGATAAAAAGCCTTCTGTTTCGAGTGCCAAACCTGTCAGGGGAGCATTTGCAACCGGTTGGCACCATTTTTGAGTGAACTGCCAAAAGTCAGATTTTTGCTGAAATTGTGACCATGGGGTTTAGGGATTTTTTCAAAAAAATATTTTCTGCCGGTTAAGTTTTTGAGGGCTGATTTCTTGTCCTGTGCTAAAAAGCCTTCTGTTTCCATCGCCAAACCTTTTAGGGGAGCATTTTCAAGCTTTTGGCACCATTTTTGAGTGAATTGCCAAAAGTCAGATTTTTGCTGAAATTGTGACCCCGGGGCTTAGGGATTTTTTCAAAAAAAAATTTTCTGCCGGATAAGTTTTTGAGGGCTGATTTCTTGTCCTGTGATAAAAAGCCTTCTGTTTCGAGTGCCAAACCTGTCAGGGGAGCATTTTCAAGCTTTTGGCACCATTTTTGAGTGAATTGCCAAAAGTCAGATTTTTGCTGAAATTGTGACCCCGGGGCTTAGGGATTTTTTCAAAAAAATATTTTCTGCCGGTTAAGTTTTTGAGGGCTGATTTCTTGTCCTGTGATAAAAAGCCTTCTGTTTCCATCGCCAAAGCTTTCAGGGGAGCATTTTCAAGCTTTTGGCACCATTTTTGAGTGAATTGAGAAAAGTCAGATTTTTGCTGAAATTGTGACCCCGGGGCTTAGGGATTTTTTCAAAAAAATATTTTCTGCCGGTTAAGTTTTTGAGGGCTGATTTCTTGTCCTGTGATAAAAATCCTTCTGTTAGAGTGCCAAACCTGTCAGGGGAGCATTTGCAACCGGTTGGCACCATTTTTGAGTGAATTGCCAAAAGTCAGATTTTTGCTGAAATTGTGACCCCGGGGCTTAGGGATTTTTTCAAAAAAATATTTTCTGCCGGTTAAGTTTTTGAGGGCTGATTTCTTGTCCTGTGATAAAAAGCCTTCTGTTTCGAGTGCCAAACCTGTCAGGGGACCATTTGCAACCGGTTGGCACCATTTTTGAGTGAATTGCCAAAAGTCAGATTTTTGCTGAAATTGTGACCCCGGGGCTTAGGGATTTTTTCAAAAAAATATTTTCTGCCGGTTAAGTTTTTGAGGGCTGATTTCTTGTCCTGTGATAAAAAGCCTTCTGTTTCCATCGCCAAAGCTTTCAGGGGACTATTTGCAACCGGTTGGCACCATTTTTGAGTGAACTGCCAAAAGTCAGATTTTTGCTGAAATTGTGACCCCGGGGCTTAGTAATTTTTTCAAAAAAATATTTTCTGCCGGTTACGTTTTTGAGGGCTGATTTCTTGTCCTGTGATAAAAAGCCTTCTGTTTCGAGTGCCAAACCTTTCAGGGGAGCATTTTCAAGCTTTTGGCACCATTTTTGAGTGAATTGCCAAAAGTCAGATTTTTGCTGAAATTGTGACCCCGGGGCTTAGGGATTTTTTCAAAAAAAATATTTTCTGCCGGTTAAGTTTTTGAGGGCTGATTTCTTGTCCTGTGATAAAAAGACTTCTGTTTCGAGTGCCAAACCTGTCAGGGGAGCATTTGCAACCGGTTGGCACCATTTTTGAGTGAATTGCCAAAAGTCAGATTTTTGCTGAAATTGTGACCCCGGGGCTTAGGGATTTTTTCAAAAAAATATTTTCTGCCGGTTAAGTTTTTGAGGGCTGATTTCTTGTCCTGTGATAAAAAGCCTTCTGTTTCGAGTGCCAAACCTGTCAGGGGAGCATTTGCAACCGGTTGGCACCATTTTTGAGTGAATTGCCAAAAGTCAGATTTTTGCTGAAATTGTGACCCCGGGGCTTAGGGATTTTTTCAAAAAAATATTTACTGCCGGTTAAGTTTTTGAGGGCTGATTTCTTGTCCCGTGATAAAAAGCCTTCTGTTTCCATCGCCAAAGCTTTCAGGGGAGCATTTGCAACCGGTTGGCACCATTTTTGAGTGAACTGCCAAAAGTCAGATTTTTGCTGAAATTGTGACCCTGGGGTTTAGGGATTTTTTCAAAAAAATATTTTCTGCCGGTTACGTTTCTGAGGGCTGATTTCTTGTCCTGTGATAAAAATCCTTCTGTTAGAGTGCCAAACCTGTCAGGGGAGCATTTGCAACCGGTTGGCACCATTTTTGAGTGAATTGCCAAAAGTCAGATTTTTGCTGAAATTGTGACCCCGGGGCTTAGGGATTTTTTCAAAAAAATATTTACTGCCGGTTAAGTTTTTGAGGGCTGATTTCTTGTCCTGTGATAAAAAGCCTTCTGTTTCCATCGCCAAAGCTTTCAGGGGAGCATTTTCAAACTTTTGGCACCATTTTTGAGTGAACTGCCAAAAGTCAGATTTTTGCTGAAATTGTGACCCCGGGGCTTAGTGATTTTTTCAAAAAAATATTTTCTGCCGGTTAAGTTTTTGAGGGCTGATTTCTTGTCCTGTGATAAAAATCCTTCTGTTTTGAGTGCCAAACCTTTCAGGTGAGCATTTTCAAGCTTTTGGCACCATTTTTGAGTGAATTGCCAAAAGTCAGATTTTTGCTGAAATTGTGACCCCGGGGCTTAGTGATTTTTTCAAAAAAATATTTTCTGCCGGTTAAGTTTTTGAGGGCTGATTTCTTGTCCTGTGATAAAAATCCTTCTGTTAGAGTGCCAAACCTGTCAGGGGAGCATTTGCAACCGGTTGGCACCATTTTTGAGTGAATTGCCAAAAGTCAGATTTTTGCTGAAATTGTGACCCCGGGGCTTAGGGATTTTTTCAAAAAAATATTTACTGCCGGTTAAGTTTTTGAGGGCTGATTTCTTGTCCCGTGATAAAAAGCCTTCTGTTTCCATCGCCAAAGCTTTCAGGGGAGCATTTGCAACCGGTTGGCACCATTTTTGAGTGAATTGCCAAAAGTCAGATTTTTGCTGAAATTGTGACCCCGGGGCTTAGGGATTTTTTCAAAAAAATATTTACTGCCGGTTAAGTTTTTGAGGGCTGATTTCTTGTCCTGTGATAAAAAGCCTTCTGTTTCCATCGCCAAAGCTTTCAGGGGAGCATTTTCAAACTTTTGGCACCATTTTTGAGTGAACTGCCAAAAGTCAGATTTTTGCTGAAATTGTGACCCCGGGGCTTAGTGATTTTTTCAAAAAAATATTTTCTGCCGGTTAAGTTTTTGAGGGCTGATTTCTTGTCCTGTGATAAAAATCCTTCTGTTTTGAGTGCCAAACCTTTCAGGTGAGCATTTTCAAGCTTTTGGCACCATTTTTGAGTGAATTGCCAAAAGTCAGATTTTTGCTGAAATTGTGACCCCGGGGCTTAGTGATTTTTTCAAAAAAATATTTTCTGCCGGTTAAGTTTTTGAGGGCTGATTTCTTGTCCTGTGATAAAAAGCCTTCTGTTTCGAGTGCCAAACCTGTCAGGGGAGCATTTGCAACCGGTTGGCACCATTTTTGAGTGAATTGCCAAAAGTCAGATTTTTGCTGAAATTGTGACCCCGGGGCTTAGGGATTTTTTCAAAAAAATATTTTCTGCCGGATTAGTTTTTGAGGGCTGATTTCTTGTCCTGTGATAAAAAGCCTTCTGTTTCGAGTGCCAAACCTGTCAGGGGAGCATTTGCAACCGGTTGGCACCATTTTTGAGTGAACTGCCAAAAGTCAGATTTTTGCTGAAATTGTGACCATGGGGTTTAGGGATTTTTTCAAAAAAATATTTTCTGCCGGTTAAGTTTTTGAGGGCTGATTTCTTGTCCTGTGCTAAAAAGCCTTCTGTTTCCATCGCCAAACCTTTTAGGGGAGCATTTTCAAGCTTTTGGCACCATTTTTGAGTGAATTGCCAAAAGTCAGATTTTTGCTGAAATTGTGACCCCGGGGCTTAGGGATTTTTTCAAAAAAATATTTTCTGCCGGATAAGTTTTTGAGGGCTGATTTCTTGTCCTGTGATAAAAGGCCTTCTGTTTTGAGTGCCAAACCTTTCAGGGGAGCATTTTCAAGCTTTTGGCACCATTTTTGAGTGAATTGCCAAAAGTCAGATTTTTGCTGAAATTGTGACCCCGGGGCTTAGGGATTTTTTCAAAAAAATATTTTCTGCCGGTTAAGTTTTTGAGGGCTGATTTCTTGTCCTGTGATAAAAATCCTTCTGTTTTGAGTGCCAAACCTTTCAGGTGAGCATTTTCAAGCTTTTGGCACCATTTTTGAGTGAATTGCCAAAAGTCAGATTTTTGCTGAAATTGTGACCCCGGGGCTTAGTGATTTTTTCAAAAAAATATTTTCTGCCGGTTAAGTTTTTGAGGGCTGATTTCTTGTCCTGTGATAAAAAGCCTTCTGTTTCGAGTGCCAAACCTGTCAGGGGAGCATTTGCAACCGGTTGGCACCATTTTTGAGTGAACTGCCAAAAGTCAGATTTTTGCTGAAATTGTGACCATGGGGTTTAGGGATTTTTTCAAAAAAATATTTTCTGCCGGTTAAGTTTTTGAGGGCTGATTTCTTGTCCTGTGCTAAAAAGCCTTCTGTTTCCATCGCCAAACCTTTTAGGGGAGCATTTTCAAGCTTTTGGCACCATTTTTGAGTGAATTGCCAAAAGTCAGATTTTTGCTGAAATTGTGACCCCGGGGCTTAGGGATTTTTTCAAAAAAAAATTTTCTGCCGGATAAGTTTTTGAGGGCTGATTTCTTGTCCTGTGATAAAAAGCCTTCTGTTTCGAGTGCCAAACCTGTCAGGGGAGCATTTTCAAGCTTTTGGCACCATTTTTGAGTGAATTGCCAAAAGTCAGATTTTTGCTGAAATTGTGACCCCGGGGCTTAGGGATTTTTTCAAAAAAATATTTTCTGCCGGTTAAGTTTTTGAGGGCTGATTTCTTGTCCTGTGATAAAAAGCCTTCTGTTTCCATCGCCAAAGCTTTCAGGGGAGCATTTTCAAGCTTTTGGCACCATTTTTGAGTGAATTGAGAAAAGTCAGATTTTTGCTGAAATTGTGACCCCGGGGCTTAGGGATTTTTTCAAAAAAATATTTTCTGCCGGTTAAGTTTTTGAGGGCTGATTTCTTGTCCTGTGATAAAAATCCTTCTGTTAGAGTGCCAAACCTGTCAGGGGAGCATTTGCAACCGGTTGGCACCATTTTTGAGTGAATTGCCAAAAGTCAGATTTTTGCTGAAATTGTGACCCCGGGGCTTAGGGATTTTTTCAAAAAAATATTTTCTGCCGGTTAAGTTTTTGAGGGCTGATTTCTTGTCCTGTGATAAAAAGCCTTCTGTTTCGAGTGCCAAACCTGTCAGGGGACCATTTGCAACCGGTTGGCACCATTTTTGAGTGAATTGCCAAAAGTCAGATTTTTGCTGAAATTGTGACCCCGGGGCTTAGGGATTTTTTCAAAAAAATATTTTCTGCCGGTTAAGTTTTTGAGGGCTGATTTCTTGTCCTGTGATAAAAAGCCTTCTGTTTCCATCGCCAAAGCTTTCAGGGGACTATTTGCAACCGGTTGGCACCATTTTTGAGTGAACTGCCAAAAGTCAGATTTTTGCTGAAATTGTGACCCCGGGGCTTAGTAATTTTTTCAAAAAAATATTTTCTGCCGGTTACGTTTTTGAGGGCTGATTTCTTGTCCTGTGATAAAAAGCCTTCTGTTTCGAGTGCCAAACCTTTCAGGGGAGCATTTTCAAGCTTTTGGCACCATTTTTGAGTGAATTGCCAAAAGTCAGATTTTTGCTGAAATTGTGACCCCGGGGCTTAGGGATTTTTTCAAAAAAAATATTTTCTGCCGGTTAAGTTTTTGAGGGCTGATTTCTTGTCCTGTGATAAAAAGCCTTCTGTTTCGAGTGCCAAACCTGTCAGGGGAGCATTTGCAACCGGTTGGCACCATTTTTGAGTGAATTGCCAAAAGTCAGATTTTTGCTGAAATTGTGACCCCGGGGCTTAGGGATTTTTTCAAAAAAATATTTTCTGCCGGATTAGTTTTTGAGGGCTGATTTCTTGTCCTGTGATAAAAGGCCTTCTGTTTTGAGTGCCAAACCTTTCAGGGGAGCATTTTCAAGCTTTTGGCACCATTTTTGAGTGAATTGCCAAAAGTCAGATTTTTGCTGAAATTGTGACCCCGGGGCTTAGGGATTTTTTCAAAAAAATATTTTCTGCCGGTTAAGTTTTTGAGGGCTGATTTCTTGTCCTGTGATAAAAATCCTTCTGTTTTGAGTGCCAAACCTTTCAGGTGAGCATTTTCAAGCTTTTGGCACCATTTTTGAGTGAATTGCCAAAAGTCAGATTTTTGCTGAAATTGTGACCCCGGGGCTTAGTGATTTTTTCAAAAAAATATTTTCTGCCGGTTAAGTTTTTGAGGGCTGATTTCTTGTCCTGTGATAAAAAGCCTTCTGTTTCGAGTGCCAAACCTGTCAGGGGAGCATTTGCAACCGGTTGGCACCATTTTTGAGTGAACTGCCAAAAGTCAGATTTTTGCTGAAATTGTGACCATGGGGTTTAGGGATTTTTTCAAAAAAATATTTTCTGCCGGTTAAGTTTTTGAGGGCTGATTTCTTGTCCTGTGCTAAAAAGCCTTCTGTTTCCATCGCCAAACCTTTTAGGGGAGCATTTTCAAGCTTTTGGCACCATTTTTGAGTGAATTGCCAAAAGTCAGATTTTTGCTGAAATTGTGACCCCGGGGCTTAGGGATTTTTTCAAAAAAAAATTTTCTGCCGGATAAGTTTTTGAGGGCTGATTTCTTGTCCTGTGATAAAAAGCCTTCTGTTTCGAGTGCCAAACCTGTCAGGGGAGCATTTTCAAGCTTTTGGCACCATTTTTGAGTGAATTGCCAAAAGTCAGATTTTTGCTGAAATTGTGACCCCGGGGCTTAGGGATTTTTTCAAAAAAATATTTTCTGCCGGTTAAGTTTTTGAGGGCTGATTTCTTGTCCTGTGATAAAAAGCCTTCTGTTTCCATCGCCAAAGCTTTCAGGGGAGCATTTTCAAGCTTTTGGCACCATTTTTGAGTGAATTGAGAAAAGTCAGATTTTTGCTGAAATTGTGACCCCGGGGCTTAGGGATTTTTTCAAAAAAATATTTTCTGCCGGTTAAGTTTTTGAGGGCTGATTTCTTGTCCTGTGATAAAAATCCTTCTGTTAGAGTGCCAAACCTGTCAGGGGAGCATTTGCAACCGGTTGGCACCATTTTTGAGTGAATTGCCAAAAGTCAGATTTTTGCTGAAATTGTGACCCCGGGGCTTAGGGATTTTTTCAAAAAAATATTTTCTGCCGGTTAAGTTTTTGAGGGCTGATTTCTTGTCCTGTGATAAAAAGCCTTCTGTTTCGAGTGCCAAACCTGTCAGGGGACCATTTGCAACCGGTTGGCACCATTTTTGAGTGAATTGCCAAAAGTCAGATTTTTGCTGAAATTGTGACCCCGGGGCTTAGGGATTTTTTCAAAAAAATATTTTCTGCCGGTTAAGTTTTTGAGGGCTGATTTCTTGTCCTGTGATAAAAAGCCTTCTGTTTCCATCGCCAAAGCTTTCAGGGGACTATTTGCAACCGGTTGGCACCATTTTTGAGTGAACTGCCAAAAGTCAGATTTTTGCTGAAATTGTGACCCCGGGGCTTAGTAATTTTTTCAAAAAAATATTTTCTGCCGGTTACGTTTTTGAGGGCTGATTTCTTGTCCTGTGATAAAAAGCCTTCTGTTTCGAGTGCCAAACCTTTCAGGGGAGCATTTTCAAGCTTTTGGCACCATTTTTGAGTGAATTGCCAAAAGTCAGATTTTTGCTGAAATTGTGACCCCGGGGCTTAGGGATTTTTTCAAAAAAAATATTTTCTGCCGGTTAAGTTTTTGAGGGCTGATTTCTTGTCCTGTGATAAAAAGACTTCTGTTTCGAGTGCCAAACCTGTCAGGGGAGCATTTGCAACCGGTTGGCACCATTTTTGAGTGAATTGCCAAAAGTCAGATTTTTGCTGAAATTGTGACCCCGGGGCTTAGGGATTTTTTCAAAAAAATATTTACTGCCGGTTAAGTTTTTGAGGGCTGATTTCTTGTCCTGTGATAAAAAGCCTTCTGTTTCCATCGCCAAAGCTTTCAGGGGAGCATTTTCAAACTTTTGGCACCATTTTTGAGTGAACTGCCAAAAGTCAGATTTTTGCTGAAATTGTGACCCCGGGGCTTAGTGATTTTTTCAAAAAAATATTTTCTGCCGGTTAAGTTTTTGAGGGCTGATTTCTTGTCCTGTGATAAAAATCCTTCTGTTTTGAGTGCCAAACCTTTCAGGTGAGCATTTTCAAGCTTTTGGCACCATTTTTGAGTGAATTGCCAAAAGTCAGATTTTTGCTGAAATTGTGACCCCGGGGCTTAGTGATTTTTTCAAAAAAATATTTTCTGCCGGTTAAGTTTTTGAGGGCTGATTTCTTGTCCTGTGATAAAAAGCCTTCTGTTTCGAGTGCCAAACCTGTCAGGGGAGCATTTGCAACCGGTTGGCACCATTTTTGAGTGAATTGCCAAAAGTCAGATTTTTGCTGAAATTGTGACCCCGGGGCTTAGGGATTTTTTCAAAAAAATATTTTCTGCCGGATTAGTTTTTGAGGGCTGATTTCTTGTCCTGTGATAAAAAGCCTTCTGTTTCGAGTGCCAAACCTGTCAGGGGAGCATTTGCAACCGGTTGGCACCATTTTTGAGTGAACTGCCAAAAGTCAGATTTTTGCTGAAATTGTGACCATGGGGTTTAGGGATTTTTTCAAAAAAATATTTTCTGCCGGTTAAGTTTTTGAGGGCTGATTTCTTGTCCTGTGCTAAAAAGCCTTCTGTTTCCATCGCCAAACCTTTTAGGGGAGCATTTTCAAGCTTTTGGCACCATTTTTGAGTGAATTGCCAAAAGTCAGATTTTTGCTGAAATTGTGACCCCGGGGCTTAGGGATTTTTTCAAAAAAATATTTTCTGCCGGATAAGTTTTTGAGGGCTGATTTCTTGTCCTGTGATAAAAAGCCTTCTGTTTTGAGTGCCAAACCTTTCAGGGGAGCATTTTCAAGCTTTTGGCACCATTTTTGAGTGAATTGCCAAAAGTCAGATTTTTGCTGAAATTGTGACCCCGGGGCTTAGGGATTTTTTCAAAAAAATATTTTCTGCCGGTTAAGTTTTTGAGGGCTGATTTCTTGTCCTGTGATAAAAATCCTTCTGTTTTGAGTGCCAAACCTTTCAGGTGAGCATTTTCAAGCTTTTGGCACCATTTTTGAGTGAATTGCCAAAAGTCAGATTTTTGCTGAAATTGTGACCCCGGGGCTTAGTGATTTTTTCAAAAAAATATTTTCTGCCGGTTAAGTTTTTGAGGGCTGATTTCTTGTCCTGTGATAAAAAGCCTTCTGTTTCGAGTGCCAAACCTGTCAGGGGAGCATTTGCAACCGGTTGGCACCATTTTTGAGTGAATTGCCAAAAGTCAGATTTTTGCTGAAATTGTGACCCCGGGGCTTAGGGATTTTTTCAAAAAAATATTTTCTGCCGGATTAGTTTTTGAGGGCTGATTTCTTGTCCTGTGATAAAAAGCCTTCTGTTTCGAGTGCCAAACCTGTCAGGGGAGCATTTGCAACCGGTTGGCACCATTTTTGAGTGAACTGCCAAAAGTCAGATTTTTGCTGAAATTGTGACCATGGGGTTTAGGGATTTTTTCAAAAAAATATTTTCTGCCGGTTAAGTTTTTGAGGGCTGATTTCTTGTCCTGTGCTAAAAAGCCTTCTGTTTCCATCGCCAAACCTTTTAGGGGAGCATTTTCAAGCTTTTGGCACCATTTTTGAGTGAATTGCCAAAAGTCAGATTTTTGCTGAAATTGTGACCCCGGGGCTTAGGGATTTTTTCAAAAAAAAATTTTCTGCCGGATAAGTTTTTGAGGGCTGATTTCTTGTCCTGTGATAAAAAGCCTTCTGTTTCGAGTGCCAAACCTGTCAGGGGAGCATTTTCAAGCTTTTGGCACCATTTTTGAGTGAATTGCCAAAAGTCAGATTTTTGCTGAAATTGTGACCCCGGGGCTTAGGGATTTTTTCAAAAAAATATTTTCTGCCGGTTAAGTTTTTGAGGGCTGATTTCTTGTCCTGTGATAAAAAGCCTTCTGTTTCCATCGCCAAAGCTTTCAGGGGAGCATTTTCAAGCTTTTGGCACCATTTTTGAGTGAATTGAGAAAAGTCAGATTTTTGCTGAAATTGTGACCCCGGGGCTTAGGGATTTTTTCAAAAAAATATTTTCTGCCGGTTAAGTTTTTGAGGGCTGATTTCTTGTCCTGTGATAAAAATCCTTCTGTTAGAGTGCCAAACCTGTCAGGGGAGCATTTGCAACCGGTTGGCACCATTTTTGAGTGAATTGCCAAAAGTCAGATTTTTGCTGAAATTGTGACCCCGGGGCTTAGGGATTTTTTCAAAAAAATATTTTCTGCCGGTTAAGTTTTTGAGGGCTGATTTCTTGTCCTGTGATAAAAAGCCTTCTGTTTCGAGTGCCAAACCTGTCAGGGGACCATTTGCAACCGGTTGGCACCATTTTTGAGTGAATTGCCAAAAGTCAGATTTTTGCTGAAATTGTGACCCCGGGGCTTAGGGATTTTTTCAAAAAAATATTTTCTGCCGGTTAAGTTTTTGAGGGCTGATTTCTTGTCCTGTGATAAAAAGCCTTCTGTTTCCATCGCCAAAGCTTTCAGGGGACTATTTGCAACCGGTTGGCACCATTTTTGAGTGAACTGCCAAAAGTCAGATTTTTGCTGAAATTGTGACCCCGGGGCTTAGTAATTTTTTCAAAAAAATATTTTCTGCCGGTTACGTTTTTGAGGGCTGATTTCTTGTCCTGTGATAAAAAGCCTTCTGTTTCGAGTGCCAAACCTTTCAGGGGAGCATTTTCAAGCTTTTGGCACCATTTTTGAGTGAATTGCCAAAAGTCAGATTTTTGCTGAAATTGTGACCCCGGGGCTTAGGGATTTTTTCAAAAAAAATATTTTCTGCCGGTTAAGTTTTTGAGGGCTGATTTCTTGTCCTGTGATAAAAAGACTTCTGTTTCGAGTGCCAAACCTGTCAGGGGAGCATTTGCAACCGGTTGGCACCATTTTTGAGTGAATTGCCAAAAGTCAGATTTTTGCTGAAATTGTGACCCTGGGGCTTAGGGATTTTTTCAAAAAAATATTTACTGCCGGTTAAGTTTTTGAGGGCTGATTTCTTGTCCTGTGATAAAAAGCCTTCTGTTTCCATCGCCAAAGCTTTCAGGGGAGCATTTTCAAACTTTTGGCACCATTTTTGAGTGAACTGCCAAAAGTCAGATTTTTGCTGAAATTGTGACCCCGGGGCTTAGTGATTTTTTCAAAAAAATATTTTCTGCCGGTTAAGTTTTTGAGGGCTGATTTCTTGTCCTGTGATAAAAATCCTTCTGTTTTGAGTGCCAAACCTTTCAGGTGAGCATTTTCAAGCTTTTGGCACCATTTTTGAGTGAATTGCCAAAAGTCAGATTTTTGCTGAAATTGTGACCCCGGGGCTTAGGGATTTTTTCAAAAAAATATTTTCTGCCGGTTAAGTTTTTGAGGGCTGATTTCTTGTCCTGTGATAAAAAGCCTTCTGTTTCGAGTGCCAAACCTGTCAGGGGAGCATTTGCAACCGGTTGGCACCATTTTTGAGTGAATTGCCAAAAATCAGATTTTTGCTGAAATTGTGACCCCGGGGCTTAGGGATTTTTTCAAAAAAATATTTTCTGCCGGTTAAGTTTTTGAGGGCTGATTTCTTGTCCTGTGATAAAAAGCCTTCTGTTTCCATCGCCAAAGCTTTCAGGGGAGCATTTTCAAACTTTTGGCACCATTTTTGAGTGAACTGCCAAAAGTCAGTTTTTTGCTGAAATTGTGACCCCGGGGCTTAGGGATTTTTTCAAAGAAATATTTTCTGCCGGATAAGTGTTTGACGTCTGATTTCTTGTCCTGTGATAAAAAACCTTCTGTTTCGAGTGCCAAACCTGTCAGGGGAGCATTTTCAAGCTTTTGGCACCATTTTTGAGTGAATTGCTAAAAGTCAGATTTTTGCTGAAATTGTGACCCCGGGGCTTAAAGATTTTTTCAAAAAAATATTTTCTGCCGGTTAAGTTTTTGAGGGCTGATTTCTTGTCCTGTGATAAAAAGCCTTCTGTTTCGAGTGCCAAAGCTTTCAGGTGAGCATTTGCAAGCGGTTGGCACCATTTTTGAGTGAATTGCCAAAAGTCAGATTTTTGCTGAAATTGTGACCCCGGGGCTTAGGGATTTTTTCAAAAAAAAAATTCTGCCGGATAAGTTTTTGAGGGCTGATTTCTTGTCCTGTGATAAAAAGCCTTCTGTTTCGAGTGCCAAACCTGTCAGGGGAGCATTTGCAAGCGGTTGGCACCATTTTTGAGTGAATTGCCAAAAGTCAGATTTTTGCTGAAATTGTGACCCCGGGGCTTAGGGATTTTTTCAGAAAAATATTTACTGCCGGTTAAGTTTTTGAGGGCTGATTTCTTGTCCTGTGCTAAAAAGCCTTCTGTTTCCATCGCCAAAGCTTTCAGGGGAGCATTTGCAACCGGTTGGCACCATTTTTGAGTGAACTGCCAAAAGTCAGATTTTTGCTGAAATTGTGACCATGGGGTTTAGGGATTTTTTCAAAAAAATATTTTCTGCCGGTTAAGTTTTTGAGGGCTGATTTCTTGTCCTGTGCTAAAAAGCCTTCTGTTTCCATCGCCAAACCTTTTAGGGGAGCATTTTCAAGCTTTTGGCACCATTTTTGAGTGAATTGCCAAAAGTCAGATTTTTGCTGAAATTGTGACCCCGGGGCTTAGGGATTTTTTCAAAAAAATATTTTCTGCCGGTTAAGTTTTTGAGGTCTGATTTCTTGTCCTGTGATAAAAAGCCTTCTGTTTCGAGTGCCAAACCTGTCAGGGGAGCATTTTCAAGCTTTTGGCACCATTTTTGAGTGAATTGCCAAAAGTCAGATTTTTGCTGAAATTGTGACCCCGGGGCTTAGGGATTTTTTCAAAAAAATATTTTCTGCCGGTTAAGTTTTTGAGGGCTGATTTCTTGTCCTGTGATAAAAAGCCTTCTGTTTCGAGTGCCAAACCTGTCAGGGGAGCATTTCCAACCGGTTGGCACCATTTTTGAGTGAATTGCCAAAAGTCAGATTTTTGCTGAAATTGTGACCCCGGGGCTTAGGGATTTTTTCAAAAAAATATTTTCTGCCGGTTAAGTTTTTGAGGTCTGATTTCTTGTCCTGTGATAAAAAGCCTTCTGTTTCGAGTTCCAAACCTGTCAGGGGAGCATTTTCAAGCTTTTGGCACCATTTTTGAGTGAATTGCCAAAAGTCAGATTTTTGCTGAAATTGTGACCCCGGGGCTTAGGGATTTTTTCAAAAAAATATTTTCTGCCGGTTAAGTTTTTGAGGGCTGATTTCTTGTCCTGTGATAAAAAGCCTTCTGTTTCCATCGCCAAAGCTTTCAGGGGAGCATTTTCAAACTTTTGGCACCATTTTTGAGTGAACTGCCAAAAGTCAGATTTTTGCTGAAATTGTGACCCCGGGGCTTAGGGATTTTTTCAAAAAAATATTTTCTGCCGGTTAAGTTTTTGAGGGCTGATTTCTTGTCCTGTGATAAAAAGCCTTCTGTTTCGAGTGCCAAACCTGTCAGGGGAGCATTTTCAAGCTTTTGGCACCATTTTTGAGTGAATTGCCAAATTCAGATTTTTGCTGAAATTGTGACCCCGGGGCTTAGGGATTTTTTCAAAAAAATATTTTCTGCCGGTTAAGTTTTTGAGGGCTGATTTCTTGTCCTGTGATAAAAAGCCTTCTGTTTCGAGTGCCAAAGCTTTCAGGTGAGCATTTGCAAGCGGTTGGCACCATTTTTGAGTGAATTGCCAAAAGTCAGATTTTTGCTGAAATTGTGACCCCGGGGCTTAGGGATTTTTTCAAAAAAATATTTTCTGCCGGATAAGTTTTTGAGTGCTGAATTCTTGTCCGGTGATAAAAAGCCTTCTGTTTCGAGTGCCAAACCTGTCAGGGGAGCATTTTCAAGCTTTTGGCACCATTTTTGAGTGAATTGCCAAAAGTCAGATTTTTGCTGAAATTGTGACCATGGGGTTTAGGGATTTTTTCAAAAAAATATTTTCTGCCGGTTAAGTTTTTGAGGGCTGATTTCTTGTCCTGTGCTAAAAAGCCTTCTGTTTCCATCGCCAAACCTTTTAGGGGAGCATTTTCAAGCTTTTGGCACCATTTTTGAGTGAATTGCCAAAAGTCAGATTTTTGCTGAAATTGTGACCCCGGGGCTTAGGGATTTTTTCAAAAAAATATTTTCTGCTGGTTAAGTTTTTGAGGGCTGATTTCTTGTCCTGTGATAAAAAGCCTTCTGTTTCGAGTGCCAAACCTGTCAGGGGAGCACTTGAAACCGGTTGGCACCATTTTTGAGTGAATTGCCAAAAGTTAGATTTTTGCTGAAATTGTGACCCCGGGGCTTAGGGATTTTTTCAAAAAAATATTTTCTGCCGGTTAAGTTTTTGAGGTCTGATTTCTTGTCCTGTGATAAAAAGCCTTCTGTTTCGAGTGCCAAACTTGTCAGGGGAGCATTTTCAAGCTTTTGGCACCATTTTTTAGTGAATTGCCAAAAGTCAGATTTTTGCTGAAATTGTGACCCCGGGGCTTAGGGATTTTTTCAAAAAAATATTTTCTTCCGGTTAAGTTTTTGAGTGCTGATTTCTTGTCCTGTGATAAAAAGCCTTCTGTTTCGAGTGCCAAACCTGTCAGGGGAGCATTTCCAACCGGTTGGCACCATTTTTGAGTGAATTGCCAAAAGTCAGATTTTTGCTGAAATTGTGACCCCGGGGCTTAGGGATTTTTTCAAAAAAATATTTTCTGCCGGTTAAGTTTTTGAGGTCTGATTTCTTGTCCTGTGATAAAAAGCCTTCTGTTTCGAGTTCCAAACCTGTCAGGGGAGCATTTTCAAGCTTTTGGCACCATTTTTGAGTGAATTGCCAAAAGTCAGATTTTTGCTGAAATTGTGACCCCGGGGCTTAGGGATTTTTTCAAAAAAATATTTTCTGCCGGTTAAGTTTTTGAGGGCTGATTTCTTGTCCTGTGATAAAAAGCCTTCTGTTTCCATCGCCAAAGCTTTCAGGGGAGCATTTTCAAACTTTTGGCACCATTTTTGAGTGAACTGCCAAAAGTCAGATTTTTGCTGAAATTGTGACCCCGGGGCTTAGGGATTTTTTCAAAAAAATATTTTCTGCCGGTTAAGTTTTTGAGGGCTGATTTCTTGTCCTGTGATAAAAAGCCTTCTGTTTCGAGTGCCAAACCTGTCAGGGGAGCATTTTCAAGCTTTTGGCACCATTTTTGAGTGAATTGCCAAATTCAGATTTTTGCTGAAATTGTGACCCCGGGGCTTAGGGATTTTTTCAAAAAAATATTTTCTGCCGGTTAAGTTTTTGAGGGCTGATTTCTTGTCCTGTGATAAAAAGCCTTCTGTTTCGAGTGCCAAAGCTTTCAGGTGAGCATTTGCAAGCGGTTGGCACCATTTTTGAGTGAATTGCCAAAAGTCAGATTTTTGCTGAAATTGTGACCCCGGGGCTTAGGGATTTTTTCAAAAAAATATTTTCTGCCGGATAAGTTTTTGAGTGCTGAATTCTTGTCCTGTGATAAAAAGCCTTCTGTTTCGAGTGCCAAACCTGTCAGGGGAGCATTTGCAACCGGTGGGCACCATTTTTGAGTGAATTGCCAAAAGTCAGATTTTTGCTGAAATTGTGACCATGGGGTTTAGGGATTTTTTCAAAAAAATATTTTCTGCCGGTTAAGTTTTTGAGGGCTGATTTCTTGTCCTGTGCTAAAAAGCCTTCTGTTTCCATCGCCAAACCTTTTAGGGGAGCATTTTCAAGCTTTTGGCACCATTTTTGAGTGAATTGCCAAAAGTCAGATTTTTGCTGAAATTGTGACCCCGGGGCTTAGGGATTTTTTCAAAAAAATATTTTCTGCTGGTTAAGTTTTTGAGGGCTGATTTCTTGTCCTGTGATAAAAAGCCTTCTGTTTCGAGTGCCAAACCTGTCAGGGGAGCACTTGAAACCGGTTGGCACCATTTTTGAGTGAATTGCCAAAAGTTAGATTTTTGCTGAAATTGTGACCCCGGGGCTTAGGGATTTTTTCAAAAAAATATTTTCTTCCGGTTAAGTTTTTGAGGTCTGATTTCTTGTCCTGTGATAAAAAGCCTTCTGTTTCGAGTGCCAAACTTGTCAGGGGAGCATTTTCAAGCTTTTGGCACCATTTTTTAGTGAATTGCCAAAAGTCAGATTTTTGCTGAAATTGTGACCCCGGGGCTTAGGGATTTTTTCAAAAAAATATTTTCTTCCGGTTAAGTTTTTGAGTGCTGATTTCTTGTCCTGTGATAAAAAGCCTTCTGTTTCGAGTGCCAAACCTGTCAGGGGAGCATTTGCAACCGGTGGGCACCATTTTTGAGTGAATTGCCAAAAGTCAGATTTTTGCTGAAATTGTGACCATGGGGTTTAGGGATTTTTTCAAAAAAATATTTTCTGCCGGTTAAGTTTTTGAGGGCTGATTTCTTGTCCTGTGCTAAAAAGCCTTCTGTTTCCATCGCCAAACCTTTTAGGGGAGCATTTTCAAGCTTTTGGCACCATTTTTGAGTGAATTGCCAAAAGTCAGATTTTTGCTGAAATTGTGACCCCGGGGCTTAGGGATTTTTTCAAAAAAATATTTTCTGCTGGTTAAGTTTTTGAGGGCTGATTTCTTGTCCTGTGATAAAAAGCCTTCTGTTTCGAGTGCCAAACCTGTCAGGGGAGCACTTGAAACCGGTTGGCACCATTTTTGAGTGAATTGCCAAAAGTTAGATTTTTGCTGAAATTGTGACCCCGGGGCTTAGGGATTTTTTCAAAAAAATATTTTCTTCCGGTTAAGTTTTTGAGGTCTGATTTCTTGTCCTGTGATAAAAAGCCTTCTGTTTCGAGTGCCAAACTTGTCAGGGGAGCATTTTCAAGCTTTTGGCACCATTTTTTAGTGAATTGCCAAAAGTCAGATTTTTGCTGAAATTGTGACCCCGGGGCTTAGGGATTTTTTCAAAAAAATATTTTCTTCCGGTTAAGTTTTTGAGTGCTGATTTCTTGTCCTGTGATAAAAAGCCTTCTGTTTCGAGTGCCAAACCTGTCAGGGGAGCATTTGCAACCGGTGGGCACCATTTTTGAGTGAATTGCCAAAAGTCAGATTTTTGCTGAAATTGTGACCATGGGGTTTAGGGATTTTTTCAAAAAAATATTTTCTGCCGGTTAAGTTTTTGAGGGCTGATTTCTTGTCCTGTGCTAAAAAGACTTCTGTTTCCATCGCCAAACCTTTTAGGGGAGCATTTTCAAGCTTTTGGCACCATTTTTGAGTGAATTGCCAAAAGTCAGATTTTTGCTGAAATTGTGACCCCGGTGCTTAGGGATTTTTTCAAAAAAATATTTTCTGCTGGTTAAGTTTTTGAGGGCTGATTTCTTGTCCTGTGATAAAAAGCCTTCTGTTTCGAGTGCCAAACCTGTCAGGGGAGCACTTGAAACCGGTTGGCACCATTTTTGAGTGAATTGCCAAAAGTCAGATTTTTGCTGAAATTGTGACCCCGGGGCTTAGGGATTTTTTCAAAAAAATATTTTCTGCCGGTTAAGTTTTTGAGGTCTGATTTCTTGTCCTGTGATAAAAAGCCTTCTGTTTCGAGTGCCAAACTTGTCAGGGGAGCATTTTCAAGCTTTTGGCACCATTTTTGAGTGAATTGCCAAAAGTCAGTTTTTTGCTGAAATTGTGACCCCGGGGCTTAGGGATTTTTTCAAAAAAATATTTTCTGCCGGTTAAGTTTTTGAGGGCTGATTTCTTGTACTGTCCTAAAAAGCCTTCTGTTTCCATCGCCAAACCTTTTAGGTGAGCATTTTCAAGCTTTTGGCACCATTTTTGAGTGAATTGCCAAAAGTCAGTTTTTTGCTGAAATTGTGACCCCGGGGCTTAGGGATTTTTTCAAAAAAATATTTTCTGCCGGTTAAGTTTTTGAGGGCTGATTTCTTGTCCTGTGATAAAAAGCCTTCTGTTTCGAGTGCCAAACCTATCAGGGGAGCATTTGCAACCGGTTGGCACCATTTTTGAGTGAATTGCCAAAAGTCAGATTTTTGCTGAAATTGTGACCCCGGGGCTTAGTGATTTTTTCAAAAAAATATTTTCTTCCGGTTAAGTTTTTGAGGGCTGATTTCTTGTCCTGTGATAAAAAGCCTTCTGTTTCGAGTGCCAAACCTTTCAGGGGAGCATTTTCAAGCTTTTGGCACCATTTTTGAGTGAATTGCCAAAAGTCAGATTTTTGCTGAAATTGTGACCCCGGGGCTTAGGGATTTTTTCAAAAAAATATTTTCTGCCGGTTAAGTTTTTGAGGGCTGATTTCTTGTCCTGTGATAAAAAGCCTTCTGTTTCGAGTGCCAAACCTATCAGGGGATCATTTGCAAGCTTCTGGCACCATTTTTGAGTGAATTGCCAAAAGTCAGATTTTTGCTGAAATTGTGACCCCGGGGCTTAGGGATTTTTTCAAAAAAATATTTTCTGCCGGTTAAGTTTTTGAGGGCTGATTTCTTGTCCTGTGATAAAGAGCCTTCTGTTTTGAGTGCCAAACCTTTCAGGGGAGCATTTGCAACCGGTTGGCACTATTTTTGAGTGAATTGCCAAAAGTCAGATTTTTGCTGAAATTGTGACCCCGGGGCTTAGGGATTTTTTCAAAAAAATATTTTCTGCCGGTTAAGTTTTTGAGGGCTGATTTCTTGTCCTGTGATAAAAAGTCCTGAGAGATGGCTCAGTTGATAGAGCACGAGACTCCGAATCTCAGGGTTGTGGGTTTGAGACCCACGTTGGGTGAAAGATTCCTGCATTGCAGGGGGTTGGACTAGATGACCCTTGTGGTCCCTTCCAACGTTACAATTCTGTGATTCTGCCTTCTGTTTCAAGTGCCAAAGATTTCAGGGGAGCATTTTCAAGCTTTTGGCACCATTTTTGAGTGAATTGCCAAAAGTCAGATTTTTGCTGAAATTGTGACCCCGGGGCTTAGGGATTTTTTCAAAAAAATATTTTCTGCCGGTTAAGTTTTTGAGGGCTGATTTCTTGTCCTGTGATAAAAAGCCTTCTGTTTCAAGTGCCAAAGATTTCAGGGGAGCATTTTCAAGCTTTTGGCACCATTTTTGAGTGAATTGCCAAAAGTCAGATTTTTGCTGAAATTGTGACCCCGGGGCTTAGGGATGTTTTCAAAAAAATATTTTCTGCCGGTTAAGTTTTTGAGGGCTGATTTCTTGTCCTGTGATAAAAAGCCTTCTGTTTCAAGTGCCAAAGATTTCAGGGGAGCATTTTCAAGCTTTTGGCACCATTTTTGAGTGAATTGCCAAAAGTCAGATTTTTGCTGAAATTGTGACCCCGGGGCTTAGGGATTTTTTCAAAAAAATATTTTCTGCCGGATAAGTTTTTGAGGGCTGATTTCTTGTCCTGTGATAAAAAGCCTTCTGTTTCGAGTGCCAAACCTGTCAGGGGAGCATTTGCAACCGGTTGGCACCATTTTTGAGTGAATTGCCAAAAGTCAGATTTTTGCTGAAATTGTGACCATGGGGTTTTGGGATTTTTTCAAAAAAATATTTTCTGCCGGTTAAGTTTTTGAGGGCTGATTTCTTGTCCTGTGCTAAAAAGCCTTCTGTTTCCATCGCCAAACCTTTTAGGGGAGCATTTGCAAGCTTCTGGCACCATTTTTGAGTGAATTGCCAAAAGTTAGATTTTTGCTGAAATTGTGACCCCGGGGCTTAGGGATTTTTTCAAAAAAATATTTTCTGCCGGTTAAGTTTTTGAGGGCTGATTTCTTGTCCTGTGATAAAAAGCCTTCTGTTTCGGGTGCCAAACCTTTCAGGGGAGCATTTTCAAGCTTTTGGCACCATTTTTGAGTGAATTGCCAAAAGTCAGATTTTTGCTGAAATTGTGACCCCGGGGCTTAGGGATTTTTTCAAAAAAATATTTTCTGCCGGTTAGGTTTTGAGGGCTGATTTCTTGTCCTGTGATAAAAAGCCTTCTGTTTCCATCACCAAAGCTTTCAGGGGACCATTTTCAAGCTATTGGCACCATTTTTGAGTGAATTGCCAAAAGTCAGATTTTTGCTGAAATTGTGACCCCGGGGCTTAGGGATTTTTTCAAAAAAATATTTTCTTCCGGTTAAGTTTTTGAGGGCTGATTTCTTGTCCTGTGATAAAAATCCTTCTGTTTTGAGTGCCAAACCTTTCAGGGGAGCATTTTCAAGCTTTTGGCACCATTTTTGAGTGAATTGCCAAAAGTCAGATTTTTGCTGAAATTGTGACCCCGGGGCTTAGGGATTTTTTCAAAAAAATATTTTCTGCCGGTTAAGTTTTTGAGGGCTGATTTCCTGTCCTGTGATAAAAAGCCTTCTGTTTCGAGTGCCAAACCTGTCAGGGGAACATTTGCAACCGGTTGGCACCATTTTTGAGTGAACTGCCAAAAGTCAGTTTTTTGCTGAAATTGTGACCCTGGGGTTTAGGGATTTTTTCAAAAAAATATTTTCTGCCGGTTAAGTTTTTGAGGGCTGATTTCTTGTCCTGTGATAAAAAGCCTTCTGTTTCGAGTGCCAAAGATTTCAGGGGAGCATTTTCAAGCTTTTGGCACCCTTTTTGAGTGAATTGCCAAAAGTCAGATTTTTGCTGAAATTGTGACCCCGGGGCTTAGGGATTTTTTCAAAAAAATATTTTCTGCCGGTTAAGTTTTTGAGGGCTGATTTCTTGTCCTGTGATAAAAAGCCTTCTGTTTCAAGTGCCAAAGATTTTAGGGGAGCATTTTCAAGCTTTTGGCACCATTTTTGAGTGAATTGCCAAAAGTCAGATTTTTGCTGAAATTGTGACCACGGGGCTTAGGGATTTTTTCAAAAAAATATTTTCTGCCGGTTAAGTTTTTGAGGGCTGATTTCTTGTCCTGTGATAAAAAGCCTTCTGTTTCCATCGCCAAACCTTTTAGGGGAGCATTTTCAAGCTTTTGGCATCATTTTTGAGTGAACTGCCAAAAGTCAGATTTTTGCTGAAATTGTGACCCCGGGGCTTAGGGTTTTTTTCAAAAAAAAAATTTCCTGCCAGTTAAGTTTTTGAGGGCTTATTTCTTGTCCTGTGATAAAAAGCCTTCTGTTTCGGGTGCCAAACCTTTCAGGGGAGCATTTTCAAGCTTTTGGCACCATTTTTGAGTGAATTGCCAAAAGTCAGATTTTTGCTGAAATTGTGACCCCGGGGCTTAGGGATTTTTTCAAAAAAATATTTTCTGCCGGTTAGGTTTTGAGGGCTGATTTCTTGTCCTGTGATAAAAAGCCTTCTGTTTCCATCACCAAAGCTTTCAGGGGACCATTTTCAAGCTTTTGGCACCATTTTTGAGTGAATTGCCAAAAGTCAGATTTTTGCTGAAATTGTGACCCCGGGGCTTAGGGATTTTTTCAAAAAAATATTTTCTGCCGGTTAAGTTTTAGAGGGCTGATTTCTTGTCCTGTGATAAAAAGCCTTCTGTTTCCATCGCCAAACCTTTTAGGGAACATTTGCAACCGGTTGGCACCATTTTTGAGTGAACTGCCAAAAGTCAGTTTTTTGCTGAAATTGTGACCCCGGGGCTTAGGGATTTTTTCAAAAAAATATTTTCGGCCGGTTAAGTTTTTGAGGGCTGATTTCTTGTCCTGTGATAAAAAGCCTTCTGTTTCGAGTGCCAAACCTATCATGGGAGCATTTGCAAGCGGTTGGCACCATTTTTGAGTGAATTGCCAAAAGTCAGATTTTTGCTGAAATTGTGACCCCGGGGCTTAGGGATTTTTTCAAAAAAATATTTACTGCCGGTTAAGTTTTTGAGGGCTGATTTCTTGTCCTGTGATAAAAAGCCTTCTGTTTCCATCGCCAAAGCTTTCAGGGGATCATTTGCAAGCTTCTGGCACCATTTTTGAGTGAATTGCCAAAAGTCAGATTTTTGCTGAAATTGTGACCCCGGGGCTTAGGGATTTTTTCAAAAAAATATTTTCTGCCGGTTAAGTTTTTGAGGGCTGATTTCTTGTCCTGTGATAAAAAGCCTTCTGTTTTGAGTGCCAAACCTTTCAGGGGAGCATTTGCAACCGGTTGGCACTATTTTTGAGTGAATTGCCAAAAGTCAGATTTTTGCTGAAATTGTGACCCCGGGGCTTAGGGATTTTTTCAAAAAAATATTTTCTGCCGGTTAAGTTTTTGAGGGCTGATTTCTTGTCCTGTGATAAAAAGCCTTCTGTTTCAAGTGCCAAAGATTTCAGGGGAGCATTTTCAAGCTTTTGGCACCATTTTTGAGTGAATTGCCAAAAGTCAGATTTTTGCTGAAATTGTGACCCCGGGGCTTAGGGATTTTTTCAAAAAAATATTTTCTGCCCGTTAAGTTTTTGAGGGCTGATTTCTTGTCCTGTGATAAAAAGCCTTTTGTTTCGAGTGCCAAACCTTTCAGGGGAGCATTTGCAACCGTTTGGCACCATTTTTGAGTGAATTGCCAAAAGTCAGATTTTTGCTGAAATTGTGACCCCGGGGCTTAGGGATTTTTTCAAAAAAATATTTTCTGCCAGTTAAGTTTTAGAGGGCTGATTTCTTGTCCTGTGATAAAAAGCCTTCTGTTTCCATCGCCAAACCTTTTAGGGGAGCATTTGCAACCGGTTGGCACCATTTTTGAGTGAATTGCCAAAAGTCAGATTTTTGCTGAAATTGTGACCCCGGGGCTTAGGGATTTTTTCAAAAAAGTATTTTCTGCCGGATAAGTTTTTGAGGGCTGATTTCTTGTCCTGTGATAAAAAGCCTTCTGTTTCCATCGCCAAAGCTTTCAGGGGAGCATTTTCAAACTTTTGGCACCATTTTTGAGTGAACTGCCAAAAGTCAGATTTTTGCTGAAATTGTGACCCCGGGGCTTAGTAATTTTTTCAAAAAAATATTTTCTGCCGGTTAAGTTTTTGAGGTCTGATTTCTTGTCCTGTGATAAAAAGCCTTCTGTTTCGAGTGCCAAACCTGTCAGGGGAGCATTTTCAAGCTTTTGGCACCATTTTTGAGTGAATTGCCAAAAGTCAGATTTTTGCTGAAATTGTGACCCTGGGGCTTAGGGATTTTTTCAAAAAAATATTTTCTGCCGGTTAAGTTTTTGAGGGCTGATTTCTTGTCCTGTGATAAAAAGCCTTCTGTTTCGAGTGCCAAAGCTTTCAGGTGAGCATTTGCAAGCGGTTGGCACCATTTTTGAGTGAATTGCCAAAAGTCAGATTTTTGCTGAAATTGTGACCCCGGGGCTTAGGGATTTTTTCAAAAAAATATTTTCTGCCGGATAAGTTTTTGAGGGCTGATTTCTTGTCCTGTGATAAAAAGCCTTCTGTTTCGAGTGCCAAACCTGCCAGGGGAGCATTTGCAACCGGTTGGCACCATTTTTGAGTGAATTGCCAAAAGTCAGATTTTTCCTGAAATTGTGACCATGGGGTTTAGGGATTTTTTCAAAAAAATATTTTCTGCCGGTTAAGTTTTTGAGGGCTGATTTCTTGTCCTTTGATAAAAAGCCTTCTGTTTCCATCGCCAAACCTTTTAGGGGAGCATTTTCAAGCTTTTGGCATCATTTTTGAGTGAACTGCCAAAAGTCAGATTTTTGCTGAAATTGTGACCCCGGGGCTTAGGGTTTTTTTCAAAAAAATATTTCCTGCCAGTTAAGTTTTTGAGGGCTTATTTCTTGTCCTGTGATAAAAAGCCTTCTGTTTCGAGTGCCAAACCTATCAGGGGAGCATTTGCAAGCGGTTGGCACCATTTTTGAGTGAATTGCCAAAAGTCAGATTTTTGCTGAAATTGTGACCCCGGGGCTTAGGGATTTTTTCAAAAAAATATTTACTGCCGGTTAAGTTTTTGAGGGCTGATTTCTTGTCCTGTGATAAAAAGCCTTCTGTTTCCATCGCCAAAGCTTTCAGGGGATCATTTGCAAGCTTCTGGCACCATTTTTGAGTGAATTGCCAAAAGTCAGATTTTTGCTGAAATTGTGACCCCGGGGCTTAGGGATTTTTTCAAAAAAATATTTTCTGCCGGTTAAGTTTTTGAAGGCTGATTTCTTGTCCTGTGATAAAAAGCCTTCTGTTTCCATCGCCAAACCTATCAGGGGAGCATTTTCAAGCTTTTGGCAACATTTTTGAGTGAATTGCCAAAAGTCAGATTTTTGCTGAAATTGTGACCCCGGGGCTTAGGGATTTTTTCAAAAAAATATTTACTGCCGGTTAAGTTTTTGAGGGCTGATTTCTTGTCCTGTGATAAAAAGCCTTCTGTTTCAAGTGCCAAACCTGTCAGGGGAGCATTTTCAAGCTTTTGGCACCATTTTTGAGTGAATTGCCAAAAGTCAGATTTTTGCTGAAATTGTGACCCCGGGGCTTAGGGATTTTTTCAAAAAAATATTTTCTGCCCGTTAAGTTTTTGAGGGCTGATTTCTTGTCCTGTGATAAAAAGCCTTTTGTTTCGAGTGCCAAACCTTTCAGGGGAGCATTTGCAACCGTTTGGCACCATTTTTGAGTGAATTGCCAAAAGTCAGATTTTTGCTGAAATTGTGACCCCGGGGCTTAGGGATTTTTTCAAAAAAATATTTTCTGCCAGTTAAGTTTTAGAGGGCTGATTTCTTGTCCTGTGATAAAAAGCCTTCTGTTTCCATCGCCAAACCTTTTAGGGGAGCATTTGCAACCGGTTGGCACCATTTTTGAGTGAATTGCCAAAAGTCAGATTTTTGCTGAAATTGTGACCCCGGGGCTTAGGGATTTTTTCAAAAAAATATTTTCTGCCGGTTAAGTTTTTGAGGGCTGATTTCTTGTCCTGTGATAAAAAGCCTTCTGTTTCCATCGCCAAAGCTTTCAGGGGAGCATTTTCAAACTTTTGGCACCATTTTTGAGTGAACTGCCAAAAGTCAGATTTTTGCTGAAATTGTGACCCCGGGGCTTAGTGATTTTTTCAAAAAAATAT
>NW_028118738.1:0-69047 GCF_965113315.1 Podarcis vaucheri | reverse complement strand
CTTAGAAAATTTTTTCCCCACAGGTTTTGTCTTTGAGGGCTGATTTCATTTCCTATGACAAAAAGGCTTCTGTTTCCACCGCCAAACCTTTCAGGGGAGAATTTGCAACAGTCTGGCAACGTTTTTTAGAGAATTGGAGAATTTCAGATTTTTGCTGAAATTGTGACCCCGGGGCTTAGAATTTTTTTTTTCACAGGTAAAGTTGTCGAGGGCTGATTTCATTTCCTATGATAAAAAGCCTTCTGTTTCCACCGCCAAACCTTTCAGGGGAGAATTTGTAACAGTTTGGCACCATTTTTTTTAGAGAATTGGAGAATTTCAGATTTTTGCTGAAATTGTGACCCCGGGGCTTAGAAATTTTTTTTTCCACAGGTAAAGTTGTCGAGGGCTGATTTCATTTCCTATGATAAAAAGCCTTCTGTTTCCACCGCCAAACCTTTCAAGGGAGAATTTGCAACAGTTTGGCACCATTTTTTTTAGAGAATTGGAGAATTTCAGATTTTTGCTTAAATTGTGACCCCGGGGCTTAGAAAAAATTTTTCCCACAGGTTTGGTCTTCGAGGGCTGATTTCTTCGCCTATGATAAAAAGCCTTCTGTTTCCACCGCCAAACCTTTCAGGAGATTATTTGAAACAGTTTGGCACCATTTTTTGAGAGAATTGGAGAATTTCAGATTTTTGCTGAAATTGTGACCCTGGGGCTTAGAAAATTTTTTCCCCCACAGGTTTTGTCTTCGAGGGCTGATTTTATTTCCTATGACAAACAGCCTTCTGTTTCCAACGCCAAACCTTTCAGGAGAGAATTTGCAGCAGTTTGGCACCATTTTTTTTGAGAGAATTGGAGAATTTCAGATTTTTGCTGAAATTGTGACCCCGGGGCTTAGAATTTTTTTTTTTCCCTCAGGTAAAGTTGTCGAGGGCTGATTTAATTTCCTATGATAAAAAGCCTTCTTTTTCCACCGCCAAACCTTTCAGGGGAGAATTTGCAACAGTTTGGCACCATTTTTTGAGAGAATTGGAGAATTTCAGATTTTTGCTTAAATTGTGACCCCGGGGCTTAGAAAAAAATTTTCCCACAGGTTTTGTCTTCGAGGGCTGATTTCTTGGCCTATGATAAAAAGCCTTCTGTTTCCACCGCCAAACCTTTCAGGAGAGAATTTGAAACAGTTTGGTACCATTTTTTTGAGAGAATTGGAGAATTTCAGATTTTTGCTGAAATTGTGACCCCGGGGCTTAGAAATTTTTTTTCCTCACAGGTTTTGTCTTCGAGGGCTGATTTTATTTCCTATGACAAACAGCCTTCTGTTTCCAACGCCAAACCTTTCAGGAGAGAATTTGCAACAGTTTGGCACCATTTTTTGAGAGAATTGGAGAATTTCAGATTTTTGCTGAAATTGTGACCCCGGGGCTTAGAAATTTACTTTCTCACAGGTTTTGTCTTCGAGGGCTGATTTTATTTCCTATGACAAAAAGGCTCTGTTTCCACCGCCAAACCTTTCAGGGGAGAATTTGCAACAGTCTGGGAACGTTTTTGAGTGAATTGGAGAATCTCAGATTTTTGCTGAAATTGTGACCCCGGGGTTTAGAAAAATATTTTCCCACACGTTTTGTCTTCGAGGGCTGATTTCTTGGCCTATGATAAAAAGCCTTCTGTTTCCACCGCCAAACCTTTCAGGAGAGAATTTGCAACAGTCTGGCAACGTTTTTGAGTGAATTGGAGAATTTCGGATTTTTCCTGAAATTGTGACCCCGGGGCTTAGAAATTTTTTTTCCCAAAGGTAAAGTTGTGGAGGGCTGATGGGCTTAGAAAATTTTTTTTCCACATGTTTTGTCTTCGAGGGCTGATTTCATTTCCTATGACAAAAAGGCTTCTGTTTCCACCGCAAAACCTTTCAGGGGAGAATTTGCAACAGTCTGGCAACGTTTTTGAGTTAATTGGAGAATTTCAGCTTTTTGCTGAAATTGTGACCCCGGGGCTTAGAAAAATATTTTCCCACAGGTTTTGTCTTCGAGGGCTGATTTCTTGGCTTATGATAAAAAGCCTTCTGTTTCCACCGCCAAACCTTTCAGGAGAGAATTTGCAACAGTCTGGCAACGTTTTTGAGTGAATTGGAGAATTTCGGATTTTTCCTGAAATTGTGACCCCGGGGCTTAGAAATTTTTTTTTCACAGGTAAAGTTGTCGAGGGCTGATTTCATTTCATATGACAAAAAGGCTTCTGCTTCCACCGCCAAACCTTTCAAGGGAGAATTTGCAACAGTTTGGCACCATTTTTGAGTGAATTGGAGAATTTCAGATTTTTGCTGAAATTGTGACCCCGGGGCTTAGAATTTTTTTTTTTCCACAGGTAAAGTTGTCGAGGGCTGATTTCATTTCCTATGATAAAATGCCTTCTGTTTCCACCGCCAAACCTTTCAGGAGATTATTTGAAACAGTTTGGCACCATTTTTTGAGAGAATTGGAGAATTTCAGATTTTTGCTGAAATTGTGACCCTGGGGCTTAGAAAATTTTTTTCCCCACAGGTTTTGTCTTCGAGGGCTGATTTTATTTCCTATGACAAACAGCCTTCTGTTTCCAACGCCAAACCTTTCAGGAGAGAATTTGCAGCAGTTTGGCACCATTTTTTTTGAGAGAATTGGAGAATTTCAGATTTTTGCTGAAATTGTGACCCCGGGGCTTAGAATTTTTTTTTTTCCCTCAGGTAAAGTTGTCGAGGGCTGATTTAATTTCCTATGATAAAAAGCCTTCTTTTTCCACCGCCAAACCTTTCAGGGGAGAATTTGCAACAGTTTGGCACCATTTTTTGAGAGAATTGGAGAATTTCAGATTTTTGCTTAAATTGTGACCCCGGGGCTTAGAAAAAAATTTTCCCACAGGTTTTGTCTTCGAGGGCTGATTTCTTGGCCTATGATAAAAAGCCTTCTGTTTCCACCGCCAAACCTTTCAGGAGAGAATTTGAAACAGTTTGGTACCATTTTTTTGAGAGAATTGGAGAATTTCAGATTTTTGCTGAAATTGTGACCCCGGGGCTTAGAAATTTTTTTTCCTCACAGGTTTTGTCTTCGAGGGCTGATTTTATTTCCTATGACAAACAGCCTTCTGTTTCCAACGCCAAACCTTTCAGGAGAGAATTTGCAACAGTTTGGCACCATTTTTTGAGAGAATTGGAGAATTTCAGATTTTTGCTGAAATTGTGACCCCGGGGCTTAGAAATTTACTTTCTCACAGGTTTTGTCTTCGAGGGCTGATTTTATTTCCTATGACAAAAAGGCTTCTGTTTCCACCGCCAAACCTTTCAGGGGAGAATTTGCAACAGTCTGGGAACGTTTTTGAGTGAATTGGAGAATCTCAGATTTTTGCTGAAATTGTGACCCCGGGGTTTAGAAAAATATTTTCCCACACGTTTTGTCTTCGAGGGCTGATTTCTTGGCCTATGATAAAAAGCCTTCTGTTTCCACCGCCAAACCTTTCAGGAGAGAATTTGCAACAGTCTGGCAACGTTTTTGAGTGAATTGGAGAATTTCGGATTTTTCCTGAAATTGTGACCCCGGGGCTTAGAAATTTTTTTTCCCAAAGGTAAAGTTGTGGAGGGCTGATGGGCTTAGAAAATTTTTTTTCCACAAGTTTTGTCTTCGAGGGCTGATTTCATTTCCTATGACAAAAAGGCTTCTGTTTCCACCGCAAAACCTTTCAGGGGAGAATTTGCAACAGTCTGGCAACGTTTTTGAGTTAATTGGAGAATTTCAGCTTTTTGCTGAAATTGTGACCCCGGGGCTTAGAAAAATATTTTCCCACAGGTTTTGTCTTCGAGGGCTGATTTCTTGGCTTATGATAAAAAGCCTTCTGTTTCCACCGCCAAACCTTTCAGGAGAGAATTTGCAACAGTCTGGCAACGTTTTTGAGTGAATTGGAGAATTTCGGATTTTTCCTGAAATTGTGACCCCGGGGCTTAGAAATTTTTTTTTCACAGGTAAAGTTGTCGAGGGCTGATTTCATTTCATATGACAAAAAGGCTTCTGCTTCCACCGCCAAACCTTTCAAGGGAGAATTTGCAACAGTTTGGCACCATTTTTGAGTGAATTGGAGAATTTCAGATTTTTGCTGAAATTGTGACCCCGGGGCTTAGAATTTTTTTTTTCCCCACAGGTAAAGTTGTCGAGGGCTGATTTCATTTCCTATGATAAAATGCCTTCTGTTTCCACCGCCAAACCTTTCAGGAGAGAATTTGCAACAGTTTGGCACCATTTTTTGAGAGAATTGGAGAATTTCAGATTTTTGCTGAAATTGTGACCCCGGGGCTTAGAATTTTTTTTTTCCACAGGTAAAGTTGTCGAGGGCTGATTTAATTTCCTATGATAAAAAGCCTTCTGTTTCCACCGCCAAACCTTTCAGGGGAGAATTTGCAACAGTTTGGCACCATTTTTTTTAGAGAATTGGAGAATTTCAGATTTTTGCTGAAATTGTGACCCCGGGGCTTAGAAATTTTTTTTTCCACAGGTAAAGTTGTCGAGGGCTGATTTCATTTCCTATGATAAAATGCCTTCTGTTTCCACCGCCAAACCTTTCAGGGGAGAATTTGCTACAGTTTGGCACCATTTTTGAGTTAACCGTGGAATTTCAGATTTTTGCTGAAATTGTGACCCCGGGGCTTAGAAATTTTTTTTTCACAGGTAAAGTTGTCGAGGGCTGATTTCATTTCATATGACAAAAAGGCTTCTGCTCCCACCGCCAAACCTTTCAAGGGAGAATTTGCAACAGTTTGGCACCATTTTTGAGTGAATTGGAGAATTTCAGATTTTTGCTGAAATTGTGACCCCGGGGCTTAGAATTTTTTTTTTCCACAGGTAAAGTTGTCGAGGGCTGATTTCATTTCATATGACAAAAAGGCTTCTGCTTCCACCGCCAAACCTTTCAAGGGAGAATTTGCAACAGTTTGGCACCATTTTTGAGTGAATTGGAGAATTTCAGATTTTTGCTGAAATTGTGACCCCGGGGCTTAGAATTTTTTTTTTTCCACAGGTAAAGTTGTCGAGGGCTGATTTCATTTCCTATGATAAAATGCCTTCTGTTTCCACCGCCAAACCTTTCAGGAGAGAATTTGCAACAGTTTGGCACCATTTTTTGAGAGAATTGGAGAATTTCAGATTTTTGCTGAAATTGTGACCCCGGGGCTTAGAATTTTTTTTTTCCACAGGTAAAGTTGTCGAGGGCTGATTTAATTTCCTATGATAAAAAGCCTTCTGTTTCCACCGCCAAACCTTTCAGGGGAGAATTTGCAACAGTTTGGCACCATTTTTTTTAGAGAATTGGAGAATTTCAGATTTTTGCTGAAATTGTGACCCCGGGGCTTAGAAATTTTTTTTTCCACAGGTAAAGTTGTCGAGGGCTGATTTCATTTCCTATGATAAAATGCCTTCTGTTTCCACCGCCAAACCTTTCAGGGGAGAATTTGCTACAGTTTGGCACCATTTTTGAGTTAACCGTGGAATTTCAGATTTTTGCTGAAATTGTGACCCCGGGGCTTAGAAATTTTTTTTTTCACAGGTGAAGTTGTCGAAGGCTGATTTCATTTCCTATAATAAAAAGGCTTCTGTTTACACCGCCAATCCTTTGAGGGGAGAATTTGCAACAGTTTGGCACCATTTTTTTTAGAGAATTGGAGAATTTCAAATTTTTGCTGAAATTGTGACCCCGGGGCTTAGAAAAATATTTTCCCACAGGTTTTGTCTTCGAGGGCTGATTTCTTGGCTTATGATAAAAAGCCTTCTGTTTCCACCGCCAAACCTTTCAGGAGAGAATTTGCAACAGTCTGGCAACGTTTTTGAGTGAATTGGAGAATTTCGGATTTTTCCTGAAATTGTGACCCCGGAGCTTAGAAATTTTTTTTTCACAGGTAAAGTTGTAGAGGGCTGATTTCATTTCATATGACAAAAAGGCTTCTGCTTCCACCGCCAAACCTTTCAAGGGAGAATTTGCAACAGTTTGGCACCATTTTTGAGTGAATTGGAGAATTTCAGATTTTTGCTGAAATTGTGACCCCAGGGGTTAGAAAATTTTTTTTTCACAGGTTTTGTCTTTGAGGGCTGATTTCATTTCCTATGACAAAAAGGCTTCTGTTTCGAACACCAAACCTTTCAGGGGAGAATTTGCAACAGTCTGGCAACGTTTTTGAGTGAACTGTAGAATATCAGATTTTTGCTGAAATTGTGACCCCGGGGCTTAGAAAAATTTTTTTCCACAGGTTTTGTCTTCGAGGGCTGATTTCATTTCCTATGACAAAAAGGCTTCTGTTTCCAACGCCAAACCTTTCAGGGGGAAATTTGCCACAGTCTGGCAACGTTTTTGAGTTAACTGTAGAATTTCAGATTTTTGCTGAAATTGTGACCCCGGAGCTTAGAATTTTTTTTTATCACAGGTAAAGTTGTCGAGGGCTGATTTCATTTCCTATGATAAAAAGGCTTATGTTTACACCGCCAATCCTTTGAGGGGAGAATTTGCAACAGTTTGGCACCATTTTTTGAGAGAATTGGAGAATTTCAGATTTTTGCTTAAATTGTGACCCCGGGGCTTAGAAAAAAATTTTCCCACAGGTTTTGTCTTCGAGGGCTGATTTCTTGGCCTATGATAAAAAGCCTTCTGTTTCCACCGCCAAACATTCAGGAGAGAATTCGCAACAGTTTGGCACCATTTTTTGAGAGAATTGGAGAATTTCAGATTTTTGCTGAAATTGTGACCCCGGGGCTTAGAAATTTTTTTCCCCACAGGTTTTGTCTTTGAGGGCTGATTTCATTTCCTATGACAAAAAGTCTTCTGTTTCCACCGCCAAACCTTTCAGGGGAGAATTTGCAACAGTCTGGCAACGTTTTTTAGAGAATTGGAGAATTTCAGATTTTTGCTGAAATTGTGACCCCGGGGCTTAGAATTTTTTTTTTCACAGGTAAAGTTGTCGAGGGCTGATTTCATTTCCTATGATAAAAAGCCTTCTGTTTCCACCGCCAAACCTTTCAGGGGAGAATTTGTAACAGTTTGGCACCATTTTTTTTAGAGAATTGGAGAATTTCAGATTTTTGCTGAAATTGTGACCCCGGGGCTTAGAAATTTTTTTTTCCACAGGTAAAGTTGTCGAGGGCTGATTTCATTTCCTGTGATAAAAAGCCTTCTGTTTCCACCGCCAAACCTTTCAAGGGAGAATTTGCAACAGTTTGGCACCATTTTTTTTAGAGAATTGGAGAATTTCAGATTTTTGCTTAAATTGTGACCCCGGGGCTTAGAAAAAATTTTTCCCACAGGTTTTGTCTTCGAGGGCTGATTTCTTCGCCTATGATAAAAAGCCTTCTGTTTCCACCGCCAAACCTTTCAGGAGATTATTTGAAACAGTTTGGCACCATTTTTTGAGAGAATTGGAGAATTTCAGATTTTGGTGAAATTGTGACCCTGGGGCTTAGAAAATTTTTTTTTTCACAGGTTTTGTCTTCGAGGGCTGATTTTATTTCCTATGACAAACAGCCTTCTGTTTCCAACGCCAAACCTTTCAGGAGAGAATTTGCAGCAGTTTGGCACCATTTTTTTTGAGAGAATTGGAGAATTTCAGATTTTTGCTGAAATTGTGACCCCGGGGCTTAGAAATTTTTTTTTCCCTCAGGTAAAGTTGTCGAGGGCTGATTTAATTTCCTATGATAAAAAGCCTTCTTTTTCCACCGCCAAACCTTTCAGGGGAGAATTTGCAACAGTTTGGCACCATTTTTTTAGAGAATTGGAGAATTTCAGATTTTTGCTTAAATTGTGACCCCGGGGCTTAGAAAAAAATTTTCCCACAGGTTTTGTCTTCGAGGGCTGATTTCTTGGCCTATGATAAAAAGCCTTCTGTTTCCACCGCCAAACCTTTCAGGAGAGAATTTGAAACAGTTTGGTACCATTTTTTTGAGAGAATTGGAGAATTTCAGATTTTTGCTGAAATTGTGACCCCGGGGCTTAGAAATTTTTTTTTCCCACAGGTTTTGTCTTCGAGGGCTGATTTTATTTCCTATGACAAACAGCCTTCTGTTTCCAACGCCAAACCTTTCAGGAGAGAATTTGCAACAGTTTGGCACCATTTTTTGAGAGAATTGGAGAATTTCAGATTTTTGCTGAAATTGTGACCCCGGGGCTTAGAAATTTACTTTCTCACAGGTTTTGTCTTCGAGGGCTGATTTTATTTCCTATGACAAAAAGGCTTCTGTTTCCACCGCCAAACCTTTCAGGGGAGAATTTGCAACAGTCTGGGAACGTTTTTGAGTGAATTGGAGAATCTCAGATTTTTGCTGAAATTGTGACCCCGGGGCTTAGAAAAATTTTTTTCCAAAGGTTTTGTCTTTGAGGGCTGATTTCATTTCCTATGACAAAAAGGCTTCTGTTTCCAACGCCAAACCTTTCAGGGGGAAATTTGAAACAGTCTGGCTACGTTTTTTGAGAGAATTGGAGAATTTCAGATTTTTGCTGAAATTGTGACCCTGGGGCTTAGAATTTTTTTTTTTTACAGGTAAAGTTGTCGAGGGCTGATTTCATTTCCTATGATAAAAAGCCTTCTGTTTCCACCGCCAAACCTTTCAGGGGAGAATTTGTAACAGTTTGGCACCATTTTTTTTAGAGAATTGGAGAATTTCAGATTTTTGCTGAAATTGTGACCCCGGGGCTTAGAAGTTTTTTTTCCACAGGTAAAGTTGTCGAGGGCTGATTTCATTTCCTATGATAAAATGCCTTCTGTTTCCACCGCCAAACCTTTCAGGGGAGAATTTGCTACAGTTTGTCATCATTTTTGAGTTAACTGTTTAATTTCAGATTTTTGCTGAAATTGTGACCCCGGGGTTTAGAATTTTTTTTTTCCACAGGTAAAGTTGTCGAAGGCTGATTTCATTTCCTATAATAAAAAGGCTTCTGTTTACACCGCCAATCCTTTGAGGGGAGAATTTGCAACAGTTTGGCACCATTTTTTTTAGAGAATTGGAGAATTTCAGATTTTTGCTGAAATTGTGACCCCGGGGCTTAGAATTTTTTTTTTCCACAGGTAAAGTTGTCGAGGGCTGATTTCATTTCCTTTGATAAAATGCCTTCTGTTTCCACCACCAAACCTTTCAGGGGAGAATTTGCAACAGTTTGGAACCATTTTTGAGAGAATTGGAGAATTTCAGATTTTTGCTGAAATTGTGACCCCGCGGCTTAGAATTTGTTTTTTCACAGGTAAAGTTGTCGAGGGCTGATTTCATTTCCTATGATAAAAAGCCTTCTTTTTCCACCGCCAATCCATTCAGGGGAGAATTTGCATCAGTTTGGCACCATTTTTTTTAGAGAATTGGAGAATTTCAGATTTTTGCTGAAATTGTGATCCCAGGGCTTAGAATTTTTTTCCCCCACAGGTAAAGTTGTTGAGGGCTGATTTCATTTCATATGATAAAATGCCTTCTGTTTCCACCGCCAAACCTTTCAGGGGAGAATTTGCTACAGTTTGGCACCATCTTTGAGTGAACTGTAGAATTTCAGATTTTTGCTGAAATTGTGATGCCGGGGCTTAGAATTTTTTTTTCCACAGGTAAAGTTGTCGAGGGCTGATTTCATTTCCTATAATAAAAAGGCTTCTGTTTACACCGCCAATACTTTGAGGGGAGAATTTGCAACAGTTTGGCACCATTTTTTTTAGAGAATTGGAGAATTTCAGATTTTGGCTGAAATTGTGACCCCGGGGCTTAGAATTTTTTTTTGGCACCATTTTTTGAGAGAATTGGAGAATTTCAGATTTTTGCTGAAATTGTGACCCCGGGGCTTAGAAATTTTTCCCCCCACAGGTTTTGTCTTTGAGGGCTGATTTCATTTCCTATGACAAAAAGGCTTCTGTTTCCAACGCCAAACCTTTCAGGAGAGAATTTGCAGCAGTTTGGCACCATTTTTTTTGAGAGAATTGGAGAATTTCAGATTTTTGCTGAAATTGTGACCCCGGGGCTTAGAATTTTTTTTTTTCCACAGGTAAAGTTGTCGAGGGCTGATTTCATTTCCTATGATAAAATGCCTTCTGTTTCCACCGCCAAACCTTTCAGGGGAGAATTTGCAACAGTTTGGCACCATTTTTGAGAGAATTGGAGAATTTCAGATTTTTGTTGAAATTGTGACCCCGGGGCTTAGAAATTTTTTTTTCACAGGTAAAGTTGTCGAGGGCTGATTTCATTTCCTATGATAAAAAGGCTTCTTTTTACACCGCCAATCCTTTGAGGGGAGAATTTGCAACAGTTTGGCACCATTTTTTGATAGAATTGGAGAATTTCAGATTTTTGCTTAAATTGTGACCCCGGGGCTTAGAAAAAAAATTTCCCACAGGTTTTGTCTTCGAGGGCTGATTTCTTCGCCTATGATAAAAAGCCTTCTGTTTCCACCGCGAAACCTTTCAGGAGAGAATTTGAAACAGTTTGGCACCATTTTTTGTGAGAATTGGAGAATTTCAGATTTTTGCTGAAATTGTGACCCTGGGGCTTAGAAAAATTTTTTTTTCACAGGTTTTGTCTTCGAGGGCTGATTTTATTTCCTATGACAAACAGCCTTCTGTTTCCAACGCCAAACCTTTCAGGAGAGAATTCGCAACAGTTTGGCACCATTTTTTGAGAGAATTGGAGAATTTCAGATTTTTGCTGAAATTGTGACCCCGGGGCTTAGAAAATTTTTTCCCCACAGGTTTTGTCTTTGAGGGCTGATTTCATTTCCTATGACAAAAAGGCTTCTGTTTCCACCGCCAAACCTTTCAGGGGAGAATTTGCAACAGTCTGGCAACGTTTTTTAGAGAATTGGAGAATTTCAGATTTTTGCTGAAATTGTGACCCCGGGGCTTAGAATTTTTTTTTTCACAGGTAAAGTTGTCGAGGGCTGATTTCATTTCCTATGATAAAAAGCCTTCTGTTTCCACCGCCAAACCTTTCAGGGGAGAATTTGTAACAGTTTGGCACCATTTTTTTTAGAGAATTGGAGAATTTCAGATTTTTGCTGAAATTGTGACCCCGGGGCTTAGAAATTTTTTTTTCCACAGGTAAAGTTGTCGAGGGCTGATTTCATTTCCTATGATAAAAAGCCTTCTGTTTCCACCGCCAAACCTTTCAAGGGAGAATTTGCAACAGTTTGGCACCATTTTTTTTAGAGAATTGGAGAATTTCAGATTTTTGCTTAAATTGTGACCCCGGGGCTTAGAAAAAATTTTTCCCACAGGTTTGGTCTTCGAGGGCTGATTTCTTCGCCTATGATAAAAAGCCTTCTGTTTCCACCGCCAAACCTTTCAGGAGATTATTTGAAACAGTTTGGCACCATTTTTTGAGAGAATTGGAGAATTTCAGATTTTTGCTGAAATTGTGACCCTGGGGCTTAGAAAATTTTTTCCCCCACAGGTTTTGTCTTCGAGGGCTGATTTTATTTCCTATGACAAACAGCCTTCTGTTTCCAACGCCAAACCTTTCAGGAGAGAATTTGCAGCAGTTTGGCACCATTTTTTTTGAGAGAATTGGAGAATTTCAGATTTTTGCTGAAATTGTGACCCCGGGGCTTAGAATTTTTTTTTTTCCCTCAGGTAAAGTTGTCGAGGGCTGATTTAATTTCCTATGATAAAAAGCCTTCTTTTTCCACCGCCAAACCTTTCAGGGGAGAATTTGCAACAGTTTGGCACCATTTTTTGAGAGAATTGGAGAATTTCAGATTTTTGCTTAAATTGTGACCCCGGGGCTTAGAAAAAAATTTTCCCACAGGTTTTGTCTTCGAGGGCTGATTTCTTGGCCTATGATAAAAAGCCTTCTGTTTCCACCGCCAAACCTTTCAGGAGAGAATTTGAAACAGTTTGGTACCATTTTTTTGAGAGAATTGGAGAATTTCAGATTTTTGCTGAAATTGTGACCCCGGGGCTTAGAAATTTTTTTTCCTCACAGGTTTTGTCTTCGAGGGCTGATTTTATTTCCTATGACAAACAGCCTTCTGTTTCCAACGCCAAACCTTTCAGGAGAGAATTTGCAACAGTTTGGCACCATTTTTTGAGAGAATTGGAGAATTTCAGATTTTTGCTGAAATTGTGACCCCGGGGCTTAGAAATTTACTTTCTCACAGGTTTTGTCTTCGAGGGCTGATTTTATTTCCTATGACAAAAAGGCTCTGTTTCCACCGCCAAACCTTTCAGGGGAGAATTTGCAACAGTCTGGGAACGTTTTTGAGTGAATTGGAGAATCTCAGATTTTTGCTGAAATTGTGACCCCGGGGTTTAGAAAAATATTTTCCCACACGTTTTGTCTTCGAGGGCTGATTTCTTGGCCTATGATAAAAAGCCTTCTGTTTCCACCGCCAAACCTTTCAGGAGAGAATTTGCAACAGTCTGGCAACGTTTTTGAGTGAATTGGAGAATTTCGGATTTTTCCTGAAATTGTGACCCCGGGGCTTAGAAATTTTTTTTCCCAAAGGTAAAGTTGTGGAGGGCTGATGGGCTTAGAAAATTTTTTTTCCACATGTTTTGTCTTCGAGGGCTGATTTCATTTCCTATGACAAAAAGGCTTCTGTTTCCACCGCAAAACCTTTCAGGGGAGAATTTGCAACAGTCTGGCAACGTTTTTGAGTTAATTGGAGAATTTCAGCTTTTTGCTGAAATTGTGACCCCGGGGCTTAGAAAAATATTTTCCCACAGGTTTTGTCTTCGAGGGCTGATTTCTTGGCTTATGATAAAAAGCCTTCTGTTTCCACCGCCAAACCTTTCAGGAGAGAATTTGCAACAGTCTGGCAACGTTTTTGAGTGAATTGGAGAATTTCGGATTTTTCCTGAAATTGTGACCCCGGGGCTTAGAAATTTTTTTTTCACAGGTAAAGTTGTCGAGGGCTGATTTCATTTCATATGACAAAAAGGCTTCTGCTTCCACCGCCAAACCTTTCAAGGGAGAATTTGCAACAGTTTGGCACCATTTTTGAGTGAATTGGAGAATTTCAGATTTTTGCTGAAATTGTGACCCCGGGGCTTAGAATTTTTTTTTTTCCACAGGTAAAGTTGTCGAGGGCTGATTTCATTTCCTATGATAAAATGCCTTCTGTTTCCACCGCCAAACCTTTCAGGAGATTATTTGAAACAGTTTGGCACCATTTTTTGAGAGAATTGGAGAATTTCAGATTTTTGCTGAAATTGTGACCCTGGGGCTTAGAAAATTTTTTTCCCCACAGGTTTTGTCTTCGAGGGCTGATTTTATTTCCTATGACAAACAGCCTTCTGTTTCCAACGCCAAACCTTTCAGGAGAGAATTTGCAGCAGTTTGGCACCATTTTTTTTGAGAGAATTGGAGAATTTCAGATTTTTGCTGAAATTGTGACCCCGGGGCTTAGAATTTTTTTTTTTCCCTCAGGTAAAGTTGTCGAGGGCTGATTTAATTTCCTATGATAAAAAGCCTTCTTTTTCCACCGCCAAACCTTTCAGGGGAGAATTTGCAACAGTTTGGCACCATTTTTTGAGAGAATTGGAGAATTTCAGATTTTTGCTTAAATTGTGACCCCGGGGCTTAGAAAAAAATTTTCCCACAGGTTTTGTCTTCGAGGGCTGATTTCTTGGCCTATGATAAAAAGCCTTCTGTTTCCACCGCCAAACCTTTCAGGAGAGAATTTGAAACAGTTTGGTACCATTTTTTTGAGAGAATTGGAGAATTTCAGATTTTTGCTGAAATTGTGACCCCGGGGCTTAGAAATTTTTTTTCCTCACAGGTTTTGTCTTCGAGGGCTGATTTTATTTCCTATGACAAACAGCCTTCTGTTTCCAACGCCAAACCTTTCAGGAGAGAATTTGCAACAGTTTGGCACCATTTTTTGAGAGAATTGGAGAATTTCAGATTTTTGCTGAAATTGTGACCCCGGGGCTTAGAAATTTACTTTCTCACAGGTTTTGTCTTCGAGGGCTGATTTTATTTCCTATGACAAAAAGGCTTCTGTTTCCACCGCCAAACCTTTCAGGGGAGAATTTGCAACAGTCTGGGAACGTTTTTGAGTGAATTGGAGAATCTCAGATTTTTGCTGAAATTGTGACCCCGGGGTTTAGAAAAATATTTTCCCACACGTTTTGTCTTCGAGGGCTGATTTCTTGGCCTATGATAAAAAGCCTTCTGTTTCCACCGCCAAACCTTTCAGGAGAGAATTTGCAACAGTCTGGCAACGTTTTTGAGTGAATTGGAGAATTTCGGATTTTTCCTGAAATTGTGACCCCGGGGCTTAGAAATTTTTTTTCCCAAAGGTAAAGTTGTGGAGGGCTGATGGGCTTAGAAAATTTTTTTTCCACAAGTTTTGTCTTCGAGGGCTGATTTCATTTCCTATGACAAAAAGGCTTCTGTTTCCACCGCAAAACCTTTCAGGGGAGAATTTGCAACAGTCTGGCAACGTTTTTGAGTTAATTGGAGAATTTCAGCTTTTTGCTGAAATTGTGACCCCGGGGCTTAGAAAAATATTTTCCCACAGGTTTTGTCTTCGAGGGCTGATTTCTTGGCTTATGATAAAAAGCCTTCTGTTTCCACCGCCAAACCTTTCAGGAGAGAATTTGCAACAGTCTGGCAACGTTTTTGAGTGAATTGGAGAATTTCGGATTTTTCCTGAAATTGTGACCCCGGGGCTTAGAAATTTTTTTTTCACAGGTAAAGTTGTCGAGGGCTGATTTCATTTCATATGACAAAAAGGCTTCTGCTTCCACCGCCAAACCTTTCAAGGGAGAATTTGCAACAGTTTGGCACCATTTTTGAGTGAATTGGAGAATTTCAGATTTTTGCTGAAATTGTGACCCCGGGGCTTAGAATTTTTTTTTTCCCCACAGGTAAAGTTGTCGAGGGCTGATTTCATTTCCTATGATAAAATGCCTTCTGTTTCCACCGCCAAACCTTTCAGGAGAGAATTTGCAACAGTTTGGCACCATTTTTTGAGAGAATTGGAGAATTTCAGATTTTTGCTGAAATTGTGACCCCGGGGCTTAGAATTTTTTTTTTCCACAGGTAAAGTTGTCGAGGGCTGATTTAATTTCCTATGATAAAAAGCCTTCTGTTTCCACCGCCAAACCTTTCAGGGGAGAATTTGCAACAGTTTGGCACCATTTTTTTTAGAGAATTGGAGAATTTCAGATTTTTGCTGAAATTGTGACCCCGGGGCTTAGAAATTTTTTTTTCCACAGGTAAAGTTGTCGAGGGCTGATTTCATTTCCTATGATAAAATGCCTTCTGTTTCCACCGCCAAACCTTTCAGGGGAGAATTTGCTACAGTTTGGCACCATTTTTGAGTTAACCGTGGAATTTCAGATTTTTGCTGAAATTGTGACCCCGGGGCTTAGAAATTTTTTTTTCACAGGTAAAGTTGTCGAGGGCTGATTTCATTTCATATGACAAAAAGGCTTCTGCTCCCACCGCCAAACCTTTCAAGGGAGAATTTGCAACAGTTTGGCACCATTTTTGAGTGAATTGGAGAATTTCAGATTTTTGCTGAAATTGTGACCCCGGGGCTTAGAATTTTTTTTTTCCACAGGTAAAGTTGTCGAGGGCTGATTTCATTTCATATGACAAAAAGGCTTCTGCTTCCACCGCCAAACCTTTCAAGGGAGAATTTGCAACAGTTTGGCACCATTTTTGAGTGAATTGGAGAATTTCAGATTTTTGCTGAAATTGTGACCCCGGGGCTTAGAATTTTTTTTTTTCCACAGGTAAAGTTGTCGAGGGCTGATTTCATTTCCTATGATAAAATGCCTTCTGTTTCCACCGCCAAACCTTTCAGGAGAGAATTTGCAACAGTTTGGCACCATTTTTTGAGAGAATTGGAGAATTTCAGATTTTTGCTGAAATTGTGACCCCGGGGCTTAGAATTTTTTTTTTCCACAGGTAAAGTTGTCGAGGGCTGATTTAATTTCCTATGATAAAAAGCCTTCTGTTTCCACCGCCAAACCTTTCAGGGGAGAATTTGCAACAGTTTGGCACCATTTTTTTTAGAGAATTGGAGAATTTCAGATTTTTGCTGAAATTGTGACCCCGGGGCTTAGAAATTTTTTTTTCCACAGGTAAAGTTGTCGAGGGCTGATTTCATTTCCTATGATAAAATGCCTTCTGTTTCCACCGCCAAACCTTTCAGGGGAGAATTTGCTACAGTTTGGCACCATTTTTGAGTTAACCGTGGAATTTCAGATTTTTGCTGAAATTGTGACCCCGGGGCTTAGAAATTTTTTTTTTCACAGGTGAAGTTGTCGAAGGCTGATTTCATTTCCTATAATAAAAAGGCTTCTGTTTACACCGCCAATCCTTTGAGGGGAGAATTTGCAACAGTTTGGCACCATTTTTTTTAGAGAATTGGAGAATTTCAAATTTTTGCTGAAATTGTGACCCCGGGGCTTAGAAAAATATTTTCCCACAGGTTTTGTCTTCGAGGGCTGATTTCTTGGCTTATGATAAAAAGCCTTCTGTTTCCACCGCCAAACCTTTCAGGAGAGAATTTGCAACAGTCTGGCAACGTTTTTGAGTGAATTGGAGAATTTCGGATTTTTCCTGAAATTGTGACCCCGGAGCTTAGAAATTTTTTTTTCACAGGTAAAGTTGTAGAGGGCTGATTTCATTTCATATGACAAAAAGGCTTCTGCTTCCACCGCCAAACCTTTCAAGGGAGAATTTGCAACAGTTTGGCACCATTTTTGAGTGAATTGGAGAATTTCAGATTTTTGCTGAAATTGTGACCCCAGGGGTTAGAAAATTTTTTTTTCACAGGTTTTGTCTTTGAGGGCTGATTTCATTTCCTATGACAAAAAGGCTTCTGTTTCGAACACCAAACCTTTCAGGGGAGAATTTGCAACAGTCTGGCAACGTTTTTGAGTGAACTGTAGAATATCAGATTTTTGCTGAAATTGTGACCCCGGGGCTTAGAAAAATTTTTTTCCACAGGTTTTGTCTTCGAGGGCTGATTTCATTTCCTATGACAAAAAGGCTTCTGTTTCCAACGCCAAACCTTTCAGGGGGAAATTTGCCACAGTCTGGCAACGTTTTTGAGTTAACTGTAGAATTTCAGATTTTTGCTGAAATTGTGACCCCGGAGCTTAGAATTTTTTTTTATCACAGGTAAAGTTGTCGAGGGCTGATTTCATTTCCTATGATAAAAAGGCTTATGTTTACACCGCCAATCCTTTGAGGGGAGAATTTGCAACAGTTTGGCACCATTTTTTGAGAGAATTGGAGAATTTCAGATTTTTGCTTAAATTGTGACCCCGGGGCTTAGAAAAAAATTTTCCCACAGGTTTTGTCTTCGAGGGCTGATTTCTTGGCCTATGATAAAAAGCCTTCTGTTTCCACCGCCAAACATTCAGGAGAGAATTCGCAACAGTTTGGCACCATTTTTTGAGAGAATTGGAGAATTTCAGATTTTTGCTGAAATTGTGACCCCGGGGCTTAGAAATTTTTTTCCCCACAGGTTTTGTCTTTGAGGGCTGATTTCATTTCCTATGACAAAAAGTCTTCTGTTTCCACCGCCAAACCTTTCAGGGGAGAATTTGCAACAGTCTGGCAACGTTTTTTAGAGAATTGGAGAATTTCAGATTTTTGCTGAAATTGTGACCCCGGGGCTTAGAATTTTTTTTTTCACAGGTAAAGTTGTCGAGGGCTGATTTCATTTCCTATGATAAAAAGCCTTCTGTTTCCACCGCCAAACCTTTCAGGGGAGAATTTGTAACAGTTTGGCACCATTTTTTTTAGAGAATTGGAGAATTTCAGATTTTTGCTGAAATTGTGACCCCGGGGCTTAGAAATTTTTTTTTCCACAGGTAAAGTTGTCGAGGGCTGATTTCATTTCCTGTGATAAAAAGCCTTCTGTTTCCACCGCCAAACCTTTCAAGGGAGAATTTGCAACAGTTTGGCACCATTTTTTTTAGAGAATTGGAGAATTTCAGATTTTTGCTTAAATTGTGACCCCGGGGCTTAGAAAAAATTTTTCCCACAGGTTTTGTCTTCGAGGGCTGATTTCTTCGCCTATGATAAAAAGCCTTCTGTTTCCACCGCCAAACCTTTCAGGAGATTATTTGAAACAGTTTGGCACCATTTTTTGAGAGAATTGGAGAATTTCAGATTTTGGTGAAATTGTGACCCTGGGGCTTAGAAAATTTTTTTTTTCACAGGTTTTGTCTTCGAGGGCTGATTTTATTTCCTATGACAAACAGCCTTCTGTTTCCAACGCCAAACCTTTCAGGAGAGAATTTGCAGCAGTTTGGCACCATTTTTTTTGAGAGAATTGGAGAATTTCAGATTTTTGCTGAAATTGTGACCCCGGGGCTTAGAAATTTTTTTTTCCCTCAGGTAAAGTTGTCGAGGGCTGATTTAATTTCCTATGATAAAAAGCCTTCTTTTTCCACCGCCAAACCTTTCAGGGGAGAATTTGCAACAGTTTGGCACCATTTTTTTAGAGAATTGGAGAATTTCAGATTTTTGCTTAAATTGTGACCCCGGGGCTTAGAAAAAAATTTTCCCACAGGTTTTGTCTTCGAGGGCTGATTTCTTGGCCTATGATAAAAAGCCTTCTGTTTCCACCGCCAAACCTTTCAGGAGAGAATTTGAAACAGTTTGGTACCATTTTTTTGAGAGAATTGGAGAATTTCAGATTTTTGCTGAAATTGTGACCCCGGGGCTTAGAAATTTTTTTTTCCCACAGGTTTTGTCTTCGAGGGCTGATTTTATTTCCTATGACAAACAGCCTTCTGTTTCCAACGCCAAACCTTTCAGGAGAGAATTTGCAACAGTTTGGCACCATTTTTTTTAGAGAATTGGAGAATTTCAGATTTTTGCTGAAATTGTGACCCCGGGGCTTAGAAGTTTTTTTTCCACAGGTAAAGTTGTCGAGGGCTGATTTCATTTCCTATGATAAAATGCCTTCTGTTTCCACCGCCAAACCTTTCAGGAGAGAATTTGAAACAGTTTGGTACCATTTTTTTGAGAGAATTGGAGAATCTCAGATTTTTGCTGAAATTGTGACCCCGGGGCTTAGAAAAATTTTTTTCCAAAGGTTTTGTCTTTGAGGGCTGATTTCATTTCCTATGACAAAAAGGCTTCTGTTTCCAACGCCAAACCTTTCAGGGGGAAATTTGAAACAGTCTGGCTACGTTTTTTGAGAGAATTGGAGAATTTCAGATTTTTGCTGAAATTGTGACCCTGGGGCTTAGAATTTTTTTTTTTTACAGGTAAAGTTGTCGAGGGCTGATTTCATTTCCTATGATAAAAAGCCTTCTGTTTCCACCGCCAAACCTTTCAGGGGAGAATTTGTAACAGTTTGGCACCATTTTTTTTAGAGAATTGGAGAATTTCAGATTTTTGCTGAAATTGTGACCCCGGGGCTTAGAAGTTTTTTTTCCACAGGTAAAGTTGTCGAGGGCTGATTTCATTTCCTATGATAAAATGCCTTCTGTTTCCACCGCCAAACCTTTCAGGGGAGAATTTGCTACAGTTTGTCATCATTTTTGAGTTAACTGTTTAATTTCAGATTTTTGCTGAAATTGTGACCCCGGGGTTTAGAATTTTTTTTTTCCACAGGTAAAGTTGTCGAAGGCTGATTTCATTTCCTATAATAAAAAGGCTTCTGTTTACACCGCCAATCCTTTGAGGGGAGAATTTGCAACAGTTTGGCACCATTTTTTTTAGAGAATTGGAGAATTTCAGATTTTTGCTGAAATTGTGACCCCGGGGCTTAGAATTTTTTTTTTCCACAGGTAAAGTTGTCGAGGGCTGATTTCATTTCCTTTGATAAAATGCCTTCTGTTTCCACCACCAAACCTTTCAGGGGAGAATTTGCAACAGTTTGGAACCATTTTTGAGAGAATTGGAGAATTTCAGATTTTTGCTGAAATTGTGACCCCGCGGCTTAGAATTTGTTTTTTCACAGGTAAAGTTGTCGAGGGCTGATTTCATTTCCTATGATAAAAAGCCTTCTTTTTCCACCGCCAATCCATTCAGGGGAGAATTTGCATCAGTTTGGCACCATTTTTTTTAGAGAATTGGAGAATTTCAGATTTTTGCTGAAATTGTGATCCCAGGGCTTAGAATTTTTTTCCCCCACAGGTAAAGTTGTTGAGGGCTGATTTCATTTCATATGATAAAATGCCTTCTGTTTCCACCGCCAAACCTTTCAGGGGAGAATTTGCTACAGTTTGGCACCATCTTTGAGTGAACTGTAGAATTTCAGATTTTTGCTGAAATTGTGATGCCGGGGCTTAGAATTTTTTTTTCCACAGGTAAAGTTGTCGAGGGCTGATTTCATTTCCTATAATAAAAAGGCTTCTGTTTACACCGCCAATACTTTGAGGGGAGAATTTGCAACAGTTTGGCACCATTTTTTTTAGAGAATTGGAGAATTTCAGATTTTGGCTGAAATTGTGACCCCGGGGCTTAGAATTTTTTTTTGGCACCATTTTTTGAGAGAATTGGAGAATTTCAGATTTTTGCTGAAATTGTGACCCCGGGGCTTAGAAATTTTTCCCCCCACAGGTTTTGTCTTTGAGGGCTGATTTCATTTCCTATGACAAAAAGGCTTCTGTTTCCAACGCCAAACCTTTCAGGAGAGAATTTGCAGCAGTTTGGCACCATTTTTTTTGAGAGAATTGGAGAATTTCAGATTTTTGCTGAAATTGTGACCCCGGGGCTTAGAATTTTTTTTTTTCCACAGGTAAAGTTGTCGAGGGCTGATTTCATTTCCTATGATAAAATGCCTTCTGTTTCCACCGCCAAACCTTTCAGGGGAGAATTTGCAACAGTTTGGCACCATTTTTGAGAGAATTGGAGAATTTCAGATTTTTGTTGAAATTGTGACCCCGGGGCTTAGAAATTTTTTTTTCACAGGTAAAGTTGTCGAGGGCTGATTTCATTTCCTATGATAAAAAGGCTTCTTTTTACACCGCCAATCCTTTGAGGGGAGAATTTGCAACAGTTTGGCACCATTTTTTGATAGAATTGGAGAATTTCAGATTTTTGCTTAAATTGTGACCCCGGGGCTTAGAAAAAAAATTTCCCACAGGTTTTGTCTTCGAGGGCTGATTTCTTCGCCTATGATAAAAAGCCTTCTGTTTCCACCGCGAAACCTTTCAGGAGAGAATTTGAAACAGTTTGGCACCATTTTTTGTGAGAATTGGAGAATTTCAGATTTTTGCTGAAATTGTGACCCTGGGGCTTAGAAAAATTTTTTTTTCACAGGTTTTGTCTTCGAGGGCTGATTTTATTTCCTATGACAAACAGCCTTCTGTTTCCAACGCCAAACCTTTCAGGAGAGAATTTGCAACAGTTTGGCACCATTTTTTGAGGGAATTGGAGAATTTCAGATTTTTGCTGAAATTGTGACCCCGGGGCTTAGAAATTTTTTTCCTCACAGGTTTTGTCTTCGAGGGCTGATTTTATTTCCTATGACAAAAAGGCTTCTGTTTCCACCGCCAAACCTTTCAGGGTAGAATTTGCAACAGTCTGGCAACGTTTTTTAGAGAATTGGAGAATTTCAGATTTTTGCTGAAATTGTGACCCCGGGGCTTAGAATTTTTTTTTTCCACAGGTAAAGTTGTCGAGGGCTGATTTCATTTCCTTTGATAAAATGCCTTCTGTTTCCACCACCAAACCTTTCAGGGGAGAATTTGCAACAGTTTGGAACCATTTTTGAGAGAATTGGAGAATTTCAAATTTTTGCTTAAATTGTGACCCCGGGGCTTAGAAAATGTTTTTTCCACAGGTTTTGTCTTTGAGGGCTGATTTTATTTCCTATGACAAAAAGCCTTATGTTTCCACCGCCAACCCTTTCAGGGGAGAATTTGCAACAGTTTGGCACCATTTTTTGAGAGAATTGGAGAATTTCAGATTTTTGCTGAAATTGTGACCCCGCGGCTTAGAATTTGTTTTTTCACAGGTAAAGTTGTCGAGGGCTGATTTCATTTCCTATGATAAAAAGCCTTCTTTTTCCACCGCCAATCCTTTCAGGGGAGAATTTGCAACAGTTTGGCACCATTTTTTTTAGAGAATTGGAGAATTTCAGATTTTTGCTGAAATTGTGATCCCAGGGATTAGAATTTTTTTCCCCCACAGGTAAAGTTGTTGAGGGCTGATTTCATTTCATATGATAAAATGCCTTCTGTTTCCACCGCCAAACCTTTCAGGGGAGAATTTGCTACAGTTTGGCACCATCTTTGAGTGAACTGTAGAATTTCAGATTTTTGCTGAAATTGTGATGCCGGGGCTTAGAATTTTTTTTTCCACAGGTAAAGTTGTCGAGGGCTGATTTCATTTCCTATAATAAAAAGGCTTCTGTTTACACCGCCAATCCTTTGAGGGGAGAATTTGCAACAGTTTGGCACCATTTTTTTTAGAGAATTGGAGAATTTCAGATTTTGGCTGAAATTGTGACCCCGGGGCTTAGAATTTTTTTTTCCACAGGTAAAGTTGTCGAGGGCTGATTTCATTTCCTATAATAAAAAGGCTTCTGTTTACACCGCCAATCCTTTGAGGGGAGAATTTGCAACAGTTTGGCACCATTTTTTGAGAGAATTGGAGAATTTCAGATTATTGCTTAAATTGTGACCCCGGGGCTTAGAAAAAAATTTTCCCACAGGTTTTGTCTTCGAGGGCTGATTTCTTGGCCTATGATAAAAAGGCTTCTGTTTCCACCGCCAAACCTTTCAGGAGAGAATTTGAAACAGTTTGGCACCATTTTTTGTGAGAATTGGAGAATTTCAGATTTTTGCTGAAATTGTGACCCTGGGGCTTAGAAAAATTTTTTTTTCACAGGTTTTGTCTTCGAGGGCTGATTTTATTTCCTATGACAAACAGCCTTCTGTTTCCAACGCCAAACCTTTCAGGAGAGAATTTGCAACAGTTTGGCACCATTTTTTGAGAGAATTGGAGAATTTCAGATTTTTGCTGAAATTGTGACCCCGGGGCTTAGAAATTTTTTTCCTCACAGGTTTTGTCTTCGAGGGCTGATTTTATTTCCTATGACAAAAAGGCTTCTGTTTCCACCGCCAAACCTTTCAGGGTAGAATTTGCAACAGTCTGGCAACGTTTTTGAGAGAATTGGAGAATTTCAGATTTTTGCTTAAATTGTGACCCCGGGGCTTAGAAAAAAATTTTCCCACAGGTTTTGTCTTCGAGGGCTGATTTCTTCGCCTATGATAAAAAGCCTTCTGTTTCCACCGCCAAACCTTTCAGGAGAGAATTTGAAACAGTTTGGCACCATTTTTTGTGAGAATTGGAGAATTTCAGATTTTTGCTGAAATTGTGACCCTGGGGCTTAGAAAAAATTTTTTTTCACAGGTTTTGTCTTCGAGGGCTGATTTTATTTCCTATGACAAACAGCCTTCTGTTTCCAACGCCAAACCTTTCAGGAGAGAATTTGCAACAGTTTGGCACCATTTTTTGAGAGAATTGGAGAATTTCAGATTTTTGCTGAAATTGTGACCCCGGGGCTTAGAAATTTTTTTCCTCACAAGTTTTGTCTTCGAGGGCTGATTTTATTTCCTATGACAAAAAGGCTTCTGTTTCCACCGCCAAACCTTTCAGGGGAGAATTTGCAACAGTCTGGCAACGTTTTTGAGAGAATTGGATAATTTCAGATTTTTGCTGAAATTGTGACCCCGGGGCTTAGAATTTTTTTTTTCACAGGTAAAGTTGTCGAGGGCTGATTTCATTTCCTATGATAAAATGCCTTCTGTTTCCACCGCCAAACCTTTCAGGGGAGAATTTGCTACAGTTTGGAACCATTTTTGAGTGAACTGTAGAAATTCAGATTTTTGTTGAAATTGTGACCCCGGGGCTTAGAAATTTTTTTTTCACAGGTAAAGTTGTCGAGGGCTGATTTCATTTCCTATGATAAAAAGGCTTCTGTTTACACCGCCAATCCTTTGAGGGGAGAATTTGCAACAGTTTGGCACCATTTTTTGAGAGAATTGGAGAATTTCAGATTTTTGCTTAAATTGTGACCCCGGGGCTTAGAAATTCTTTTCCTCACAGGTTTTGTCTTCGAGGGCTGATTTTATTTCCTATGACAAAAAGGCTTCTGTTTCCACCGCCAAACCTTTCAGGGGAGAATTTGCAACAGTCTGGCAACGTTTTTGAGATAATTGGAGAATTTCAGATTTTTGCTGAAATTGTGACCCCGGGGCTTAGAAAATTTTTTTCGCCCACAGGTAAAGTTGTCGAGGGCTGATTTCATTTCCTATGATAAAAAGGCTTCTGTTTACACCGCCAATCCTTTGAGGGGAGAATTTGCAACAGTTTGTCACCATTTTTTGTGAGAATTGGAGAATTTCAGATTTTTGCTGAAATTGTGACCCTGGGGCTTAGAAAAAAATTTTCCCACAGGTTTTGTCTTCGAGGGCTGATTTCTTCGCCTATGATAAAAAGCCTTCTGTTTCCACCGCCAAACCTTTCAGGAGAGAATTTGAAACAGTTTGGCACCATTTTTTGTGAGAATTGGAGAATTTCAGATTTTTCTTAAATTGTGACCCCGGGGCTTAGAAATTTTTTTTTTCACAGGTTTTGTCTTCGAGGGCTGATTTTATTTCCTATGACAAAAAGTCTTCTGTTTCCACCGCCAAACCTTTCAGGGGAGAATTTGCAACAGTCTGGCACCATTTTTTTTAGAGAATTGGAGAATTTCAGATTTTTGTTTAAATTGTGATCCCGGGGCTTAGAAAAAAAATTTCCCACAGGTTTTGTCTTCGAGGGCTGATTTCATTTCCTATGACAAAAAGGCTTCTGTTTCCACCGCCAAACCTTTCAGGGGAGAATTTGCAACAGTCTGGCAACGTTTTTGAGTTAATTGGAGAATTTCAGATTTTTGCTGAAATTGTGACCCCGGGGCTTAGAATTTTTTTTTCCCACAGGTTTTATCTTTGAGGGCTGATTTTATTTCCTATGACAAAAAGGCTTCTGTTTCCACCGCCAAACCTTTCAGGGGAGAATTTGCAACAGTCTGGCAACGTTTTTGAGAGAATTGGAGAATTTCAGATTTTTGCTGAAATTGTGACCCCGGGGCTTAGAATTTTTTTTTTCCACAGGTTTTGTCTTCGAGGGCTGATATTATTTCCTATGACAAAAAGGCTTCTGTTTCCACCGCCAAACCTTTCAGGGGAGAATTTGCAACAATTTGGCACCATTTTTTGAGAGAATTGGAGAATTTCAGATTTTTGCTGAAATTGTGACCCCGGGGCTTAGAAATTTTTTTCCCCCCACAGGTAAAGTTGTCGAGGGCTGATTTCATTTCCTATGATAAAAAGGCTTCTGTTTCCACCGCCAAACCTTTCAGGGGAGAATTTGCAACAGTTTGGCACCATTTTTTGAGAGAATTGGAGAATTTCAGATTTTTGCTTAAATTGTGACCCCGGGGCTTAGAAATTTTTTTTCTCACAGGTTTTGTCTTCGAGGGCTGATTTTATTTCCTATGATAAAATGCCTTCTGTTTCCAACGCCAAACCTTTCAGGAGAGAATTTGCAACAGTTTGGCACTATTTTTTGAGAGAATTGGAGAATTTCAGATTTTTGCTGAAATTGTGACCCCGGGGCTTAGAAATTTTTTTCCTCACAAGTTTTGTCTTCGAGGGCTGATTTTATTTCCTATGACAAAAAGGCTTCTGTTTCCACCGCCAAACCTTTCAGGGGGGAATTTGCAACAGTCTGGCAACCTTTTTGAGAGAATTGGATAATTTCAGATTTTTGCTGAAATTGTGACCCCGGGGCTTAGAATTTTTTTTTTCACAGGTAAAGTTGTCGAGGGCTGATTTCATTTCCTATGATAAAATGCCTTCTGTTTCCACCGCCAAACCTTTCAGGGGAGAATTTGCTACAGTTTGGAACCATTTTTGAGTGAACTGTAGAAATTCAGATTTTTGTTGAAATTGTGACCCCGGGGCTTAGAAATTTTTTTTCACAGGTGAAGTTGTCGAGGGCTGATTTCATTTCCTATGATAAAAAGGCTTCTGTTTACACCGCCAATCCTTTGAGGGGAGAATTTGCAGCAGTTTGGCACCATTTTTTGAGAGAATTGGAGAATTTCAGATTTTTGCTTAAATTGTGACCCCGGGGCTTAGAAAAAAATTTTCCCACAGGTTTTGTCTTCAAGGGCTGATTTCTTCGCCTATGATAAAAAGCCTTCTGTTTCCACCGCCAAACCTTTCAGGAGAGAATTTGAAACAGTTTGGCACCATTTTTTGTGAGAATTGGAGAATTTCAGATTTTTGCTGAAATTGTGACCCTGGGGCTTAGAAAAAATTTTTTTTCACAGGTTTTGTCTTCGAGGGCTGATTTTATTTCCTATGACAAACAGCCTTCTTTTTCCAACGCCAAACCTTTCAGGAGAGAATTTGCAACAGTTTGGCACCATTTTTTGAGAGAATTGGAGAATTTCAGATTTTTGCTGAAATTGTGACCCCGGGGCTTAGAAATTTTTTTCCTCACAGGTTTTGTCTTCGAGGGCTGATTTTATTTCCTATGACAAAAAGGCTTCTGTTTCCACCGCCAAACCTTTCAGGGGGGAATTTGCAACAGTCTGGCAACGTTTTTGAGTGAATTGGTGAATTTCAGATTTTTGCTGAAATTTTGAGCCCGGGGCTTAGAAAAATTTTTTTTCACAGGTTTTGTCTTCGAGGGCTGATTTTATTTCCTATGACAAAAAGCCTTCTGTTTCCACCGCCAAACCTTTCAGGAGAGAATTTGCAACAGTTTGGCACCATCTTTTGAGAGAATTGGAGAATTTCAGATTTTTGCTGAAATTGTGACCCCGGGGCTTGGAAATTTTTTTTCCCCCACAGGTAAAGTTGTTGAGGGCTGATTTCATTTCCTATGATAAAAAGGCTTCTGTTTCCACCGCCAAACCTTTCAGGGGAGAATTTGCAACAGTTTGGCACCATTTTTTGAGAGAATTGGAGAATTTCAGATTTTTGCTGAAATTGTGACCCCGGGGCTTAGAAATTTTTTTTCTCACAGGTTTTGTCTTCGAGGGCTGATTTTATTTCCTTTGACAAAAAGGCTTCTGTTTCCACCGCCAAACCTTTCAGGGGAGAATTTGCAACAATTTGGCACCATTTTTTGAGAGAATTGGAGAATTTCAGATTTTTGCTCTAATTGTGACCCCGGGACTTAGAATTTTTTTTCCCACAGGTTATCTTGTTGAGGGCTGATTTCATTTCCTATGATAAAAAGCCTTCTGTTTCCACCGCCAAACCTTTCAGGGAAGAATTTGCAACAGTTTGGCACCATTTTTTTTAGAGAATTGGAGAATTTCAGATTTTTGCTTAAATTGTGACCCCGGGGCTTAGAAGAACATTTTCCCACAGGTTTTGTCTTCGAGGGCTGATTTCATTTCCTATGATAAAATGCCTTCTGTTTCCACCGCCAAACCTTTCAGGGGAGAATTTGCAACAGTTTGGCACCATTTTTTGAGAGAATTGGAGAATTTCAGATTCTTCTTAAATTGTGATCCCGGGGCTTAGAAATTTTTTTCCCCACAGGTTTTGTCTTCGAGGGCTGATTTTATTTCCTATGACAAAAAGGCTTCTGTTTCCACCGCCAAACCTTTCAGGGGAGAACTTGCAACAATTTGGCACCATTTTTTGAGAGAATTGGAGAATTTCAGATTTTTGCTGAAATTGTGACCCCGGGGCTTAGAATTTTTTTTTCCCCCACAGGTAAAGTTGTCGAGGGCTGATTTCATTTCCTATGATAAAAAGGCTTCTGTTTCCACCGCCAAATCTTTCAGGGGAGAATTTGCAACAGTTTGGCACCATTTTTTGAGAGAATTGGAGAATTTCAGATTTTTTCTGAAATTGTGACCCCGGGGCTTAGAAATTTTTTTTCTCACAGGTTTTGTCTTCGAGGGCTGATTTTATTTCCTATGACAAAAAGGCTTCTGTTTCCACCGCCAAACCTTTCAGGGGAGAATTTGCAACAATTTGGCACCATTTTTTGAGAGAATTGGAGAATTTCAGATTTTTGCTGAAATTGTGACCCCGGGGCTTAGAAAATTTTTTCCCCCACAGGTAAAGTTGTCGAGGGCTGATTTCATTTCCTATGATAAAAAGGCTTCTGTTTACACCGCCAAACCTTTCAGGGAAGAATTTGCAACAGTTTGGCACCATTTTTTTTAGAGAATTGGAGAATTTCAGATTTTTGCTTAAATTGTGACCCCGGGGCTTAGAAAAAAATTTTCCCACAGGTTTTGTCTTCGAGGGCTGATTTCATTTCCTATGACAAAAAGGCTTCTGTTTCCACCACCAAACCTTTCAGGGGAGAATTTGCAACAGTCTGGCAACGTTTTTGAGTTAATTGGAGAATTTCAGATTTTTGCTGAAATTGTGACCCCGGGGCTTAGAATTTTTTTCCCCCACAGGTAAAGTTGTCGAGGGCTGATTTCATTTCCTATGACAAAAAGGCTTCTGTTTCCAACGCCAAACCTTTCAGGAGAGAATTTGCAACAGTCTGGCAACGTTTTTGAGTGAACTGTAGAATTTCAGATTTTTGCTGAAATTGTGACCCCGGGGCTTAGAATTTTTTTTTTTTTCACAGGTGAAGTTGTCGAGGGCTGATTTCATTTCCTATGATAAAAAGGCTTCTGTTTACACCGCCAATCCTTTGAGGGGAAAATTTGCAACAGTTTGGCACCATTTTTTGAGAGAATTGGAGAATTTCAGATTTTTGCTTAAATTGTGACCCCGGGGCTTAGAAAAATTTTTTCCCACAGGTTTTGTCTTCGAGGGCTGATTTCTTCACCTATGATAAAAAGCCTTCTGTTTCCACCGCCAAACCTTTCAGGAGAGAATTTGAAACAGTTTGGCACCATTTTTTGTGAGAATTGGAGAATTTCAGATTTTTGCTGAAATTGTGACCCTGGGGCTTAGAAAAAATTTTTTTTCACAGGTTTTGTCTTCGAGGGCTGATTTTATTTCCTATGACAAACAGCCTTCTTTTTCCAACGCCAAACCTTTCAGGAGAGAATTTGCAACAGTTTGGCACCATTTTTTGAGAGAATTGGAGAATTTCAGATTTTTGCTGAAATTGTGACCCCGGGGCTTAGAAATTTTTTTCCTCACAGGTTTTGTCTTCGAGGGCTGATTTTATTTCCTATGACAAAAAGGCTTCTGTTTCCATCGCCAAACCTTTCAGGGGGGAATTTGCAACAGTCTGGCAACGTTTTTGAGTGAATTGGTGAATTTCAGATTTTTGCTGAAATTTTGACCCCGGGGCTTAGAAAAAATTTTTTTCACAGGTTTTGTCTTCGAGGGCTGATTTTATTTCCTATGACAAAAAGCCTTCTGTTTCCACCGCCAAACCTTTCTGGAGAGAATTTGCAATAGTTTGGCACCATTTTTTGAGAGAATTGGAGAATTTCAGATTTTTGCTGAAATTGTGACCCCTGGGCTTAGAAATTTTTTTTTTCACAGGTTTTGTCTTCGAGGGCTGATTTTATTTCCTATGACAAAAAGGCTTCTGTTTCCACCGCCAAACCTTTCAGGGGAGAATTTGCAACAATTTGGCACCATTTTTTGAGAGAATTGGAGAATTTCAGATTTTTGCTGAAATTGTGACCCCGGGGCTTAGAAATTTTTTTTCCCCCACAGGTAAAGTTGTCGAGGGCTGATTTCATTTCCTATGATAAAAAGGCTTCTGTTTCCACCGCCAAACCTTTCAGGGGAGAATTTGCAACAGTTTGGCAGCATTTTTTGAGAGAATTGGAGAATTTCAGATTTTTGCTGAAATTGTGACCCCGGGGCTTAGAAATTTTTTTCCTCACAGGTTTTGTCTTCGAGGGCTGATTTTATTTCCTATGACAAAAAGGCTTCTGTTTCCACCGCCAAACCTTTCAGGGGGGAATTTGCAACAGTCTGGCAACGTTTTTGAGAGAATTGGATAATTTCAGATTTTTGCTGAAATTGTGACCCCGGGGCTTAGAATTTTTTTTTTCACAGGTAAAGTTGTCGAGGGCTGATTTCATTTCCTATGATAAAATGCCTTCTGTTTCCACCGCCAAACCTTTCAGGGGAGAATTTGCTACAGTTTGGAACCATTTTTGAGTGAACTGTAGAAATTCAGATTTTTGTTGAAATTGTGACCCCGGGGCTTAGAAATTTTTTTTTCACAGGTAAAGTTGTCGAGGGCTGCTTTCATTTCCTATGATAAAAAGGCTTCTGTTTACACCGCCAATCCTTTGAGGGGAGAATTTGCAACAGTTTGGCACCATTTTTTGAGAGAATTGGAGAATTTCAGATTTTTGCTTAAATTGTGACCCCGGGGCTTAGTAAAAAATTTTCCCACAGGTTTTGTCTTCGAGGGCTGATTTCTTCGCCTATGATAAAAAGCCTTCTGTTTCCACCGCCAAACCTTTCAGGAGAGAATTTGAAACAGTTTGGCACCATTTTTTGAGAGAATTGGAGAATTTCAGATTTTTGCTGAAATTGTGACCCCGGGGCTTAGAAATTCTTTTCCTCACAGGTTTTGTCTTCGAGGGCTGATTTTATTTCCTATGACAAAAAGGCTTCTGTTTCCACCGCCAAACCTTTCAGGGGAGAATTTGCAACAGTCTGGCAACGTTTTTGAGATAATTGGAGAATTTCAGATTTTTGCTGAAATTGTGACCCCGGGGCTTAGAAAATTTTTTTCGCCCACAGGTAAAGTTGTCGAGGGCTGATTTCATTTCCTATGATAAAAAGGCTTCTGTTTACACCGCCAATCCTTTGAGGGGAGAATTTGCAACAGTTTGTCACCATTTTTTGTGAGAATTGGAGAATTTCAGATTTTTGCTGAAATTGTGACCCTGGGGCTTAGAAAAAAATTTTCCCACAGGTTTTGTCTTCGAGGGCTGATTTCATTTCCTATGATAAAAAGGCTTCTGTTTACACCGCCAAACCTTTCAGGGGAGAATTTGTAACAGTTTGGCACCATTTTTTGAGAGAATTGGAGAATTTCAGATTTTTCTTAAATTGTGACCCCGGGGCTTAGAAATTTTTTTTTTCACAGGTTTTGTCTTCGAGGGCTGATTTTATTTCCTATGACAAAAAGGCTTCTGTTTCCACCGCCAAACCTTTCAGGGGAGAATTTGCAACAGTTTGGCACCATTTTTTTTAGAGAATTGGAGAATTTCAGATTTTTGCTTAAATTGTGACCCCGGGGCTTAGAAAAAAATTTTCCCACTGGTTTTGTCTTCGAGGGCTGATTTCATTTCCTATGACAAAAAGGCTTCTGTTTCCACCACCAAACCTTTCAGGGGAGAATTTGCAACAGTCTGGCAACGTTTTTGAGTTAATTGGAGAATTTCAGATTTTTGCTGAAATTGTGACCCCGGGGCTTAGAATTTTTTTCCCCCACAGGTAAAGTTGTCGAGGGCTGATTTCATTTCCTATGACAAAAAGGCTTCTGTTTCCAACGCCAAACCTTTCAGGAGAGAATTTGCAACAGTCTGGCAACGTTTTTGAGTGAACTGTAGAATTTCAGATTTTTGCTGAAATTGTGACCCCGGGGCTTAGAATTTTTTTTTTTTCACAGGTGAAGTTGTCGAGGGCTGATTTCATTTCCTATGATAAAAAGGCTTCTGTTTACACCGCCAATCCTTTGAGGGGAAAATTTGCAACAGTTTGGCACCATTTTTTGAGAGAATTGGAGAATTTCAGATTTTTGCTTAAATTGTGACCCCGGGGCTTAGAAAAATTTTTTCCCACAGGTTTTGTCTTCGAGGGCTGATTTCTTCACCTATGATAAAAAGCCTTCTGTTTCCACCGCCAAACCTTTCAGGAGAGAATTTGAAACAGTTTGGCACCATTTTTTGTGAGAATTGGAGAATTTCAGATTTTTGCTCAAATTGTGACCCTGGGGCTTAGAAAAAATTTTTTTTCACAGGTTTTGTCTTCGAGGGCTGATTTTATTTCCTATGACAAACAGCCTTCTTTTTCCAACGCCAAACCTTTCAGGAGAGAATTTGCAACAGTTTGGCACCATTTTTTGAGAGAATTGGAGAATTTCAGATTTTTGCTGAAATTGTGACCCCGGGGCTTAGAAATTTTTTTCCTCACAGGTTTTGTCTTCGAGGGCTGATTTTATTTCCTATGACAAAAAGGCTTCTGTTTCCATCGCCAAACCTTTCAGGGGGGAATTTGCAACAGTCTGGCAACGTTTTTGAGTGAATTGGTGAATTTCAGATTTTTGCTGAAATTTTGACCCCGGGGCTTAGAAAAAATTTTTTTCACAGGTTTTGTCTTCGAGGGCTGATTTTATTTCCTATGACAAAAAGCCTTCTGTTTCCACCGCCAAACCTTTCTGGAGAGAATTTGCAATAGTTTGGCACCATTTTTTGAGAGAATTGGAGAATTTCAGATTTTTGCTGAAATTGTGACCCCTGGGCTTAGAAATTTTTTTTTTCACAGGTTTTGTCTTCGAGGGCTGATTTTATTTCCTATGACAAAAAGGCTTCTGTTTCCACCGCCAAACCTTTCAGGGGAGAATTTGCAACAATTTGGCACCATTTTTTGAGAGAATTGGAGAATTTCAGATTTTTGCTGAAATTGTGACCCCGGGGCTTAGAAATTTTTTTCCCCCACAGGTAAAGTTGTTGAGGGCTGATTTCATTTCCTATGATAAAAAGGCTTCTGTTTCCACCGCCAAACCTTTCAGGGGAGAATTTGCAACAGTTTGGCAGCATTTTTTGAGAGAATTGGAGAATTTCAGATTTTTGCTTAAATTGTGACCCCAGGGCTTAGAAATTTTTTTTCTCACAGGTTTTGTCTTCGAGGGCTGATTTTATTTCCTATGATAAAATGCCTTCTGTTTCCAACGCCAAACCTTTCAGGAGAGAATTTGCAACAGTTTGGCACTATTTTTTGAGAGAATTGGAGAATTTCAGATTTTTGCTGAAATTGTGACCCCGGGGCTTAGAAATTTTTTTCCTCACAGGTTTTGTCTTCGAGGGCTGATTTTATTTCCTATGACAAAAAGGCTTCTGTTTCCACCGCCAAACCTTTCAGGGGGGAATTTGCAACAGTCTGGCAACGTTTTTGAGAGAATTGGATAATTTCAGATTTTTGCTGAAATTGTGACCCCGGGGCTTAGAATTTTTTTTTTCACAGGTAAAGTTGTCGAGGGCTGATTTCATTTCCTATGATAAAATGCCTTCTGTTTCCACCGCCAAACCTTTCAGGGGAGAATTTGCTACAGTTTGGAACCATTTTTGAGTGAACTGTAGAAATTCAGATTTTTGTTGAAATTGTGACCCCGGGGCTTAGAAATTTTTTTTTCACAGGTAAAGTTGTCGAGGGCTGCTTTCATTTCCTATGATAAAAAGGCTTCTGTTTACACCGCCAATCCTTTGAGGGGAGAATTTGCAACAGTTTGGCACCATTTTTTGAGAGAATTGGAGAATTTCAGATTTTTGCTGAAATTGTGACCCCTGGGCTTAGAAATTTTTTTTTTCACAGGTTTTGTCTTCGAGGGCTGATTTTATTTCCTATGACAAAAAGGCTTCTGTTTCCACCGCCAAACCTTTCAGGGGAGAATTTGCAACAATTTGGCACCATTTTTTGAGAGAATTGGAGAATTTCAGATTTTTGCTGAAATTGTGACCCCGGGGCTTAGAAATTTTTTTCCCCCACAGGTAAAGTTGTCGAGGGCTGATTTCATTTCCTATGATAAAAAGGCTTCTGTTTCCACCGCCAAACCTTTCAGGGGAGAATTTGCAACAGTTTGGCAGCATTTTTTGAGAGAATTGGAGAATTTCAGATTTTTGCTTAAATTGTGACCCCAGGGCTTAGAAATTTTTTTTCTCACAGGTTTTGTCTTCGAGGGCTGATTTTATTTCCTATGATAAAATGCCTTCTGTTTCCAACGCCAAACCTTTCAGGAGAGAATTTGCAACAGTTTGGCACTATTTTTTGAGAGAATTGGAGAATTTCAGATTTTTGCTGAAATTGTGACCCCGGGGCTTAGAAATTTTTTTCCTCACAGGTTTTGTCTTCGAGGGCTGATTTTATTTCCTATGACAAAAAGGCTTCTGTTTCCACCGCCAAACCTTTCAGGGGGGAATTTGCAACAGTCTGGCAACGTTTTTGAGAGAATTGGATAATTTCAGATTTTTGCTGAAATTGTGACCCCGGGGCTTAGAATTTTTTTTTTCACAGGTAAAGTTGTCGAGGGCTGATTTCATTTCCTATGATAAAATGCCTTCTGTTTCCACCGCCAAACCTTTCAGGGGAGAATTTGCTACAGTTTGGAACCATTTTTGAGTGAACTGTAGAAATTCAGATTTTTGTTGAAATTGTGACCCCGGGGCTTAGAAATTTTTTTTTCACAGGTAAAGTTGTCGAGGGCTGCTTTCATTTCCTATGATAAAAAGGCTTCTGTTTACACCGCCAATCCTTTGAGGGGAGAATTTGCAACAGTTTGGCACCATTTTTTGAGAGAATTGGAGAATTTCAGATTTTTGCTGAAATTGTGACCCCTGGGCTTAGAAATTTTTTTTCCCCCACAGGTAAAGTTGTCGAGGGCTGATTTCATTTCCTATGATAAAAAGGCTTCTGTTTCCACCGCCAAACCTTTCAGGGGAGAATTTGCAACAGTTTGGCAGCATTTTTTGAGAGAATTGGAGAATTTCAGATTTTTGCTGAAATTGTGACCCCGGGGCTTAGAAATTTTTTTCCTCACAGGTTTTGTCTTCGAGGGCTGATTTTATTTCCTATGACAAAAAGGCTTCTGTTTCCACCGCCAAACCTTTCAGGGGGGAATTTGCAACAGTCTGGCAACGTTTTTGAGAGAATTGGATAATTTCAGATTTTTGCTGAAATTGTGACCCCGGGGCTTAGAATTTTTTTTTTCACAGGTAAAGTTGTCGAGGGCTGATTTCATTTCCTATGATAAAATGCCTTCTGTTTCCACCGCCAAACCTTTCAGGGGAGAATTTGCTACAGTTTGGAACCATTTTTGAGTGAACTGTAGAAATTCAGATTTTTGTTGAAATTGTGACCCCGGGGCTTAGAAATTTTTTTTTCACAGGTAAAGTTGTCGAGGGCTGCTTTCATTTCCTATGATAAAAAGGCTTCTGTTTACACCGCCAATCCTTTGAGGGGAGAATTTGCAACAGTTTGGCACCATTTTTTGAGAGAATTGGAGAATTTCAGATTTTTGCTTAAATTGTGACCCCGGGGCTTAGTAAAAAATTTTCCCACAGGTTTTGTCTTCGAGGGCTGATTTCTTCGCCTATGATAAAAAGCCTTCTGTTTCCACCGCCAAACCTTTCAGGAGAGAATTTGAAACAGTTTGGCACCATTTTTTTGTGAGAATTGGAGAATTTCAGATTTTTGCTGAAATTGTGACCCTGGGGCTTAGAAAAAAAATTTTTTCACAGGTTTTGTCTTCGAGGGCTGATTTTATTTCCTATGACAAACAGCCTTCTGTTTCCAACGCCAAACCTTTCAGGAGAGAATTTGCAACAGTTTGGCACCATTTTTTGAGAGAATTGGAGAATTTCAGATTTTTGCTGAAATTGTGACCCCGGGGCTTAGAAATTCTTTTCCTCACAGGTTTTGTCTTCGAGGGCTGATTTTATTTCCTATGACAAAAAGGCTTCTGTTTCCACCGCCAAACCTTTCAGGGGAGAATTTGCAACAGTCTGGCAACGTTTTTGAGATAATTGGAGAATTTCAGATTTTTGATGAAATTGTGACCCCGGGGCTTAGAAAATTTTTTTCGCCCACAGGTAAAGTTGTCGAGGGCTGATTTCATTTCCTATGATAAAAAGGCTTCTGTTTACACCGCCAATCCTTTGAGGGGAGAATTTGCAACAGTTTGTCACCATTTTTTGTGAGAATTGGAGAATTTCAGATTTTTGCTGAAATTGTGACCCTGGGGCTTAGAAAAAAATTTTCCCACAGGTTTTGTCTTCGAGGGCTGATTTCATTTCCTATGATAAAAAGGCTTCTGTTTACACCGCCAAACCTTTCAGGGGAGAATTTGTAACAGTTTGGCACCATTTTTTGAGAGAATTGGAGAATTTCAGATTTTTCTTAAATTGTGACCCCGGGGCTTAGAAATTTTTTTTTTCACAGGTTTTGTCTTCGAGGGCTGATTTTATTTCCTATGACAAAAAGGCTTCTGTTTCCACCGCCAAACCTTTCAGGGGAGAATTTGCAACAGTTTGGCACCATTTTTTTTAGAGAATTGGAGAATTTCAGATTTTTGCTTAAATTGTGACCCCGGGGCTTAGAAAAAAATTTTCCCACAGGTTTTGTCTTCGAGGGCTGATTTCATTTCCTATGACAAAAAGGCTTCTGTTTCCACCACCAAACCTTTCAGGGGAGAATTTGCAACAGTCTGGCAACGTTTTTGAGTTAATTGGAGAATTTCAGATTTTTGCTGAAATTGTGACCCCGGGGCTTAGAATTTTTTTCCCCCACAGGTAAAGTTGTCGAGGGCTGATTTCATTTCCTATGACAAAAAGGCTTCTGTTTCCAACGCCAAACCTTTCAGGAGAGAATTTGCAACAGTCTGGCAACGTTTTTGAGTGAACTGTAGAATTTCAGATTTTTGCTGAAATTGTGACCCCGGGGCTTAGAATTTTTTTTTTTTTCACAGGTGAAGTTGTCGAGGGCTGATTTCATTTCCTATGATAAAAAGGCTTCTGTTTACACCGCCAATCCTTTGAGGGGAAAATTTGCAACAGTTTGGCACCATTTTTTGAGAGAATTGGAGAATTTCAGATTTTTGCTTAAATTGTGACCCCGGGGCTTAGAAAAATTTTTTCCCACAGGTTTTGTCTTCGAGGGCTGATTTCTTCACCTATGATAAAAAGCCTTCTGTTTCCACCGCCAAACCTTTCAGGAGAGAATTTGAAACAGTTTGGCACCATTTTTTGTGAGAATTGGAGAATTTCAGATTTTTGCTGAAATTGTGACCCTGGGGCTTAGAAAAAATTTTTTTTCACAGGTTTTGTCTTCGAGGGCTGATTTTATTTCCTATGACAAACAGCCTTCTTTTTCCAACGCCAAACCTTTCAGGAGAGAATTTGCAACAGTTTGGCACCATTTTTTGAGAGAATTGGAGAATTTCAGATTTTTGCTGAAATTGTGACCCCGGGGCTTAGAAATTTTTTTCCTCACAGGTTTTGTCTTCGAGGGCTGATTTTATTTCCTATGACAAAAAGGCTTCTGTTTCCATCGCCAAACCTTTCAGGGGGGAATTTGCAACAGTCTGGCAACGTTTTTGAGTGAATTGGTGAATTTCAGATTTTTGCTGAAATTTTGACCCCGGGGCTTAGAAAAAAATTTTTTCACAGGTTTTGTCTTCGAGGGCTGATTTTATTTCCTATGACAAAAAGCCTTCTGTTTCCACCGCCAAACCTTTCTGGAGAGAATTTGCAATAGTTTGGCACCATTTTTTGAGAGAATTGGAGAATTTCAGATTTTTGCTGAAATTGTGACCCCTGGGCTTAGAAATTTTTTTTTTCACAGGTTTTGTCTTCGAGGGCTGATTTTATTTCCTATGACAAAAAGGCTTCTGTTTCCACCGCCAAACCTTTCAGGGGAGAATTTGCAACAATTTGGCACCATTTTTTGAGAGAATTGGAGAATTTCAGATTTTTGCTGAAATTGTGACCCCGGGGCTTAGAAATTTTTTTCCCCCACAGGTAAAGTTGTCGAGGGCTGATTTCATTTCCTATGATAAAAAGGCTTCTGTATCCACCGCCAAACCTTTCAGGGGAGAATTTGCAACAGTTTGGCAGCATTTTTTGAGAGAATTGGAGAATTTCAGATTTTTGCTTAAATTGTGACCCCGGGGCTTAGAAATTTTTTTTCTCACAGGTTTTGTCTTCGAGGGCTGATTTTATTTCCTATGATAAAATGCCTTCTGTTTCCAACGCCAAACCTTTCAGGAGAGAATTTGCAACAGTTTGGCACTATTTTTTGAGAGAATTGGAGAATTTCAGATTTTTGCTGAAATTGTGACCCCGGGGCTTAGAAATTTTTTTCCTCACAGGTTTTGTCTTCGAGGGCTGATTTTATTTCCTATGACAAAAAGGCTTCTGTTTCCACCGCCAAACCTTTCAGGGGGGAATTTGCAACAGTCTGGCAACGTTTTTGAGAGAATTGGATAATTTCAGATTTTTGCTGAAATTGTGACCCCGGGGCTTAGAATTTTTTTTTTCACAGGTAAAGTTGTCGAGGGCTGATTTCATTTCCTATGATAAAATGCCTTCTGTTTCCACCGCCAAACCTTTCAGGGGAGAATTTGCTACAGTTTGGAACCATTTTTGAGTGAACTGTAGAAATTCAGATTTTTGTTGAAATTGTGACCCCGGGGCTTAGAAATTTTTTTTTCACAGGTAAAGTTGTCGAGGGCTGCTTTCATTTCCTATGATAAAAAGGCTTCTGTTTACACCGCCAATCCTTTGAGGGGAGAATTTGCAACAGTTTGGCACCATTTTTTGAGAGAATTGGAGAATTTCAGATTTTTGCTTAAATTGTGACCCCGGGGCTTAGTAAAAAATTTTCCCACAGGTTTTGTCTTCGAGGGCTGATTTCTTCGCCTATGATAAAAAGCCTTCTGTTTCCACCGCCAAACCTTTCAGGAGAGAATTTGAAACAGTTTGGCACCATTTTTTTGTGAGAATTGGAGAATTTCAGATTTTTGCTGAAATTGTGACCCTGGGGCTTAGAAAAAAATTTTTTTCACAGGTTTTGTCTTCGAGGGCTGATTTTATTTCCTATGACAAACAGCCTTCTGTTTCCAACGCCAAACCTTTCAGGAGAGAATTTGCAACAGTTTGGCACCATTTTTTGAGAGAATTGGAGAATTTCAGATTTTTGCTGAAATTGTGACCCCGGGGCTTAGAAATTCTTTTCCTCACAGGTTTTGTCTTCGAGGGCTGATTTTATTTCCTATGACAAAAAGGCTTCTGTTTCCACCGCCAAACCTTTCAGGGGAGAATTTGCAACAGTCTGGCAACGTTTTTGAGATAATTGGAGAATTTCAGATTTTTGCTGAAATTGTGACCCCGGGGCTTAGAAATTTTTTTTCGCCCACAGGTAAAGTTGTCGAGGGCTGATTTCATTTCCTATGATAAAAAGGCTTCTGTTTACACCGCCAATCCTTTGAGGGGAGAATTTGCAACAGTTTGTCACCATTTTTTGTGAGAATTGGAGAATTTCAGATTTTTGCTGAAATTGTGACCCTGGGGCTTAGAAAAAAATTTTCCCACAGGTTTTGTCTTCGAGGGCTGATTTCTTCGCCTATGATAAAAAGCCTTCTGTTTCCACCGCCAAACCTTTCAGGAGAGAATTTGAAACAGTTTGGCACCATTTTTTGTGAGAATTGGAGAATTTCAGATTTTTCTTAAATTGTGACCCCGGGGCTTAGAAATTTTTTTTTTCACAGGTTTTGTCTTCGAGGGCTGATTTTATTTCCTATGACAAAAAGGCTTCTGTTTCCACCGCCAAACCTTTCAGGGGAGAATTTGCAACAGTCTGGCACCATTTTTTTTAGAGAATTGGAGAATTTCAGATTTTTGCTTAAATTGTGACCCCGGGGCTTAGAAATTTTTTTCCTCACAGGTTTTGTCTTCGAGGGCTGATTTTATTTCCTATGACAAAAAGGCTTCTGTTTCCATCGCCAAACCTTTCAGGGGGGAATTTGCAACAGTCTGGCAACGTTTTTGAGTGAATTGGTGAATTTCAGATTTTTGCTGAAATTTTGACCCCGGGGCTTAGAAAAAAATTTTTTCACAGGTTTTGTCTTCGAGGGCTGATTTTATTTCCTATGACAAAAAGCCTTCTGTTTCCACCGCCAAACCTTTCTGGAGAGAATTTGCAATAGTTTGGCACCATTTTTTGAGAGAATTGGAGAATTTCAGATTTTTGCTGAAATTGTGACCCCTGGGCTTAGAAATTTTTTTTTTCACAGGTTTTGTCTTCGAGGGCTGATTTTATTTCCTATGACAAAAAGGCTTCTGTTTCCACCGCCAAACCTTTCAGGGGAGAATTTGCAACAATTTGGCACCATTTTTTGAGAGAATTGGAGAATTTCAGATTTTTGCTGAAATTGTGACCCCGGGGCTTAGAAATTTTTTTCCCCCACAGGTAAAGTTGTCGAGGGCTGATTTCATTTCCTATGATAAAAAGGCTTCTGTTTCCACCGCCAAACCTTTCAGGGGAGAATTTGCAACAGTTTGGCAGCATTTTTTGAGAGAATTGGAGAATTTCAGATTTTTGCTTAAATTGTGACCCCGGGGCTTAGAAATTTTTTTTCTCACAGGTTTTGTCTTCGAGGGCTGATTTTATTTCCTATGATAAAATGCCTTCTGTTTCCAACGCCAAACCTTTCAGGAGAGAATTTGCAACAGTTTGGCACTATTTTTTGAGAGAATTGGAGAATTTCAGATTTTTGCTGAAATTGTGACCCCGGGGCTTAGAAATTTTTTTCCTCACAGGTTTTGTCTTCGAGGGCTGATTTTATTTCCTATGACAAAAAGGCTTCTGTTTCCACCGCCAAACCTTTCAGGGGGGAATTTGCAACAGTCTGGCAACGTTTTTGAGAGAATTGGATAATTTCAGATTTTTGCTGAAATTGTGACCCCGGGGCTTAGAATTTTTTTTTTCACAGGTAAAGTTGTCGAGGGCTGATTTCATTTCCTATGATAAAATGCCTTCTGTTTCCACCGCCAAACCTTTCAGGGGAGAATTTGCTACAGTTTGGAACCATTTTTGAGTGAACTGTAGAAATTCAGATTTTTGTTGAAATTGTGACCCCGGGGCTTAGAATTTTTTTTTTCACAGGTAAAGTTGTCGAGGGCTGCTTTCATTTCCTATGATAAAAAGGCTTCTGTTTACACCGCCAATCCTTTGAGGGGAGAATTTGCAACAGTTTGGCACCATTTTTTGAGAGAATTGGAGAATTTCAGATTTTTGCTTAAATTGTGACCCCGGGGCTTAGTAAAAAATTTTCCCACAGGTTTTGTCTTCGAGGGCTGATTTCTTCGCCTATGATAAAAAGCCTTCTGTTTCCACCGCCAAACCTTTCAGGAGAGAATTTGAAACAGTTTGGCACCATTTTTTTGTGAGAATTGGAGAATTTCAGATTTTTGCTGAAATTGTGACCCTGGGGCTTAGAAAAAAATTTTTTTCACAGGTTTTGTCTTCGAGGGCTGATTTTATTTCCTATGACAAACAGCCTTCTGTTTCCAACGCCAAACCTTTCAGGAGAGAATTTGCAACAGTTTGGCACCATTTTTTGAGAGAATTGGAGAATTTCAGATTTTTGCTGAAATTGTGACCCCGGGGCTTAGAAATTCTTTTCCTCACAGGTTTTGTCTTCGAGGGCTGATTTTATTTCCTATGACAAAAAGGCTTCTGTTTCCACCGCCAAACCTTTCAGGGGAGAATTTGCAACAGTCTGGCAACGTTTTTGAGATAATTGGAGAATTTCAGATTTTTGCTGAAATTGTGACCCCGGGGCTTAGAAAATTTTTTTCGCCCACAGGTAAAGTTGTCGAGGGCTGATTTCATTTCCTATGATAAAAAGGCTTCTGTTTACACCGCCAATCCTTTGAGGGGAGAATTTGCAACAGTTTGTCACCATTTTTTGTGAGAATTGGAGAATTTCAGATTTTTGCTGAAATTGTGACCCTGGGGCTTAGAAAAAAATTTTCCCACAGGTTTTGTCTTCGAGGGCTGATTTCTTCGCCTATGATAAAAAGCCTTCTGTTTCCACCGCCAAACCTTTCAGGAGAGAATTTGAAACAGTTTGGCACCATTTTTTGTGAGAATTGGAGAATTTCAGATTTTTCTTAAATTGTGACCCCGGGGCTTAGAAATTTTTTTTTTCACAGGTTTTGTCTTCGAGGGCTGATTTTATTTCCTATGACAAAAAGGCTTCTGTTTCCACCGCCAAACCTTTCAGGGGAGAATTTGCAACAGTCTGGCACCATTTTTTTTAGAGAATTGGAGAATTTCAGATTTTTGCTTAAATTGTGACCCCGGGGCTTAGAAAAAAATTTTCCCACAGGTTTTGTCTTCGAGGGCTGATTTCATTTCCTATGACAAAAAGGCTTCTGTTTCCACCGCCAAACCTTTCAGGGGAGAATTTGCAACAGTCTGGCAACGTTTTTGAGTTAATTGGAGAATTTCAGATTTTTGCTGAAATTGTGACCCCGGGGCTTAGAATTTTTTTTCCCCACAGGTTTTATCTTTGAGGGCTGATTTCATTTCCTATGACAAAAAGGCTTCTGTTTCCAACGCCAAACCTTTCAGGAGAGAATTTGCAACAGTCTGGCAACGTTTTTGAGTGAACTGTAGAATTTCAGATTTTTGCTGAAATTGTGACCCCGGGGCTTAGAATTTTTTTTTTCACAGGTAAAGTTGTCGAGGGCTGATTTCATTTCCTATGATAAAATGCCTTCTGTTTCCACCGCCAAACCTTTCAGGGGAGAATTTGCAACAGTTTGGCACCATCTTTTGAGAGAATTGGAGAATTTCAGATTTTTGCTGAAATTGTGACCCCGGGGCTTGGAAATTTTTTTTTCCCCACAGGTAAAGTTGTTGAGGGCTGATTTCATTTCCTATGATAAAAAGGCTTCTGTTTCCACCGCCAAACCTTTCAGGGGAGAATTTGCAACAGTTTGGCACCATTTTTTGAGAGAATTGGAGAATTTCAGATTTTTGCTGAAATTGTGACCCCGGGGCTTAGAAATTTTTTTTCTCACAGGTTTTGTCTTCGAGGGCTGATTTTATTTCCTATGACAAAAAGGCTTCTGTTTCCACCGCCAAACCTTTCAGGGGAGAATTTGCAACAATTTGGCACCATTTTTTGAGAGAATTGGAGAATTTCAGATTTTTGCTGAAATTGTGACCCCGGGACTTAGAATTTTTTTTCCCACAGGTTATCTTGTTGAGGGCTGATTTCATTTCCTATGATAAAAAGCCTTCTGTTTCCACCGCCAAACCTTTCAGGGAAGAATTTGCAACAGTTTGGCACAATTTTTTTTAGAGAATTGGAGAATTTCAGATTTTTGCTTAAATTGTGACCCCGGGGCTTAGAAGAACATTTTCCCACAGGTTTTGTCTTCGAGGGCTGATTTCATTTCCTATGATAAAATGCCTTCTGTTTCCAACGCCAAACCTTTCAGGGGAGAATTTGCAACAGTTTGGCACCATTTTTTGAGAGAATTGGAGAATTTCAGATTCTTCTTAAATTGTGATCCCGGGGCTTAGAAATTTTTTCCCCCACAGGTTTTGTCTTCGAGGGCTGATTTTATTTCCTATGACAAAAAGGCTTCTGTTTCCACCGCCAAACCTTTCAGGGGAGAATTTGCAACAGTTTGGCACCATTTTTTTTTAGAGAATTGGAGAATTTCAGATTTTTGCTTAAATTGTGACCCCGGGGCTTAGAAAAAATTTTTCCCACAGGTTTTGTCTTCGAGGGCTGATTTCATTTCCTATGACAAAAAGGCTTCTGTTTCCACCGCCAAACCTTTCAGGGGAGAATTTGCAACAGTCTGGCAACGTTTTTGAGTGAACTGTAGAATTTCAGATTTTTGCTGAAATTGTGACCCCGGGGCTTAGAATTTTTTTTTTTCACAGGTAAAGTTGTCGAGGGCTGATTTCATTTCCTATGATAAAATGCCTTCTGTTTCCACCGCCAAACCTTTCAGGGGAGAATTTGCTACAGTTTGGAACCATTTTTGAGTGAACTGTAGAAATTCAGATTTTTGTTGAAATTGTGACCCCGGGGCTTAGAAATTTTTTTTTCACAGGTGAAGTTGTCGAGGGCTGATTTCATTTCCTATGATAAAAAGGCTTCTGTTTACACCGCCAATCCTTTGAGGGGAGAATTTGCAACAGTTTGGCACCATTTTTTGAGAGAATTGGAGAACTTCAGATTTTTGCTTAAATTGTGACCCCGGGGCTTAGAAAAAATTTTTCCCACAGGTTTTGTCTTCGAGGGCTGATTTCTTCACCTATGATAAAAAGCCTTCTGTTTCCACAGCCAAACCTTTCAGGAGAGAATTTGAAACAGTTTGGCACCATTTTTTGTGAGAATTGGAGAATTTCAGATTTTTGCTGAAATTGTGACCCTGGGGCTTAGAAAAAATTTTTTTTCACAGGTTTTGTCTTCGAGGGCTGATTTTATTTCCTATGACAAACAGCCTTCTTTTTCCAACGCCAAACCTTTCAGGAGAGAATTTGCAACAGTTTGGCACCATTTTTTGAGAGAATTGGAGAATTTCAGATTTTTGCTGAAATTGTGACCCCGGGGCTTAGAAATTTTTTTCCTCACAGGTTTTGTCTTCGAGGGCTGATTTCATTTCCTATGACAAAAAGGCTTCTGTTTCCACCGCCAAACCTTTCAGGGGAGAATTTGCAACAGTCTGGCAACGTTTTTGAGTGAACTGTAGAATTTCAGATTTTTGCTGAAATTGTGACCCCGGGGCTTAGAATTTTTTTTTTTCACAGGTAAAGTTGCCGAGGGCTGATTTCATTTCCTATGATAAAATGCCTTCTGTTTCCACCGCCAAACCTTTCAGGGGAGAATTTGCTACAGTTTGGAACCATTTTTGAGTGAACTGTAGAAATTCAGATTTTTGTTGAAATTGTGACCCCGGGGCTTAGAAATTTTTTTTTCACAGGTGAAGTTGTCGAGGGCTGATTTCATTTCCTATGATAAAAAGGCTTCTGTTTACACCGCCAATCCTTTGAGGGGAGAATTTGCAACAGTTTGGCACCATTTTTTGAGAGAATTGGAGAATTTCAGATTTTTGCTTAAATTGTGACCCCGGGGCTTAGAAAAAATTTTTCCCACAGGTTTTGTCTTCGAGGGCTGATTTCATTTCCTATGACAAAAAGGCTTCTGTTTCCACCGCAAAACCTTTCAGGGGAGAATTTGCAACAGTCTGGCAACGTTTTTGAGTGAACTGTAGAATTTCAGATTTTTGCTGAAATTGTGACCCCGGGGCTTAGAATTTTTTTTTTTCACAGGTAAAGTTGTCGAGGGCTGATTTCATTTCCTATGATAAAATGCCTTCTGTTTCCACCGCCAAACCTTTCAGGGGAGAATTTGCTACAGTTTGGAACCATTTTTGAGTGAACTGTAGAAATTCAGATTTTTGTTGAAATTGTGACCCCGGGGCTTAGAAATTTTTTTTTCACAGGTGAAGTTGTCGAGGGCTGATTTCATTTCCTATGATAAAAAGGCTTCTGTTTACACCGCCAATCCTTTGAGGGGAGAATTTGCAACAGTTTGGCCCCATTTTTTGAGAGAATTGGAGAATTTCAGATTTTTGCTTAAATTGTGACCCCGGGGCTTAGAAAAAAATTTTCCCACAGGTTTTGTCTTCGAGGGCTGATTTCTTCACCTATGATAAAAAGCCTTCTGTTTCCACCGCCAAACCTTTCAGGAGAGAATTTGAAACAGTTTGGCACCATTTTTTGTGAGAATTGGAGAATTTCAGATTTTTGCTGAAATTGTGACCCTGGGGCTTAGAAAAAATTTTTTTTCACAGGTTTTGTCTTCGAGGGCTGATTTTATTTCCTATGACAAACAGCCTTCTTTTTCCAACGCCAAACCTTTCAGGAGAGAATTTGCAACAGTTTGGCACCATTTTTTGAGAGAATTGGAGAATTTCAGATTTTTGCTGAAATTGTGACCCCGGGGCTTAGAAATTTTTTTCCTCACAGGTTTTGTCTTCGAGGGCTGATTTCATTTCCTATGACAAAAAGGCTACTGTTTCCACCGCCAAACCTTTCAGGGGAGAATTTGCAACAGTCTGGCAACGTTTTTGAGTGAACTGTAGAATTTCAGATTTTTGCTGAAATTGTGACCCCGGGGCTTAGAATTTTTTTTTTTCACAGGTAAAGTTGTCGAGGGCTGATTTCATTTCCTATGATAAAATGCCTTCTGTTTCCACCGCCAAACCTTTCAGGGGAGAATTTGCTACAGTTTGGAACCATTTTTGAGTGAACTGTAGAAATTCAGATTTTTGTTGAAATTGTGACCCCGGGGCTTAGAAATTTTTTTTTCACAGGTGAAGTTGTCGAGGGCTGATTTCATTTCCTATGATAAAAAGGCTTCTGTTTACACCGCCAATCCTTTGAGGGGAGAATTTGCAACAGTTTGGCACCATTTTTTGAGAGAATTGGAGAATTTCAGATTTTTGCTTAAATTGTGACCCCGGGGCTTAGAAAAAATTTTTCCCACAGGTTTTGTCTTCGAGGGCTGATTTCTTCACCTATGATAAAAAGCCTTCTGTTTCCACCGCCAAACCTTTCAGGAGAGAATTTGAAACAGTTTGGCACCATTTTTTGTGAGAATTGGAGAATTTCAGATTTTTGCTGAAATTGTGACCCTGGGGCTTAGAAAAAAATTTTTTTCACAGGTTTTGTCTTCGAGGGCTGATTTTATTTCCTATGACAAACAGCCTTCTTTTTCCAACGCCAAACCTTTCAGGAGAGAATTTGCAACAGTTTGGCACCATTTTTTGAGAGAATTGGAGAATTTCAGATTTTTGCTGAAATTGTGACCCCGGGGCTTAGAAATTTTTTTCCTCACAGGTTTTGTCTTCGAGGGCTGATTTCTTGGCCTATGATAAAAAGCCTTCTGTTTCCACCGCCAAACATTCAGGGGAGAATTTGTAACAGTCTGGCACCATTTTTTTTAGAGAATTGGAGAATTTCAGATTTTTGCTTAAATTGTGACCCGGGGCTTAGAAAAAATTTTTTTCACAAGTTTTGTCTTCGAGGGCTGATTTCTTGGCCTATGATAAAAAGCCTTCTGTTTCCACTGCCAAACCTTTCAGGGGAGAATTTGCAACAGTTTGGCACCATTTTTTGAGAGAATTGGAGAATTTCAGATTTTTCTTAAATTGTGACCCCGGGGCTTAGAAAATTTTTTTTCCACAGGTTTTGTCTTCGAGGGCTGATTTTATTTCCTATGACAAAAAGCCTTCTGTTTCCACCGCCAAACCTTTCAGGAGAGAATTTGCAACAATTTGGCACCATCTTTTGAGAGAATTGGAGAATTTCAGATTTTTGCTGAAATTGTGACCCCGGGGCTTAGAAATTTTTTTTTCCCCACAGGTAAAGTTGTCGAGGGCTGATTTCATTTCCTATGATAAAAAGGCTTCTGTTTCCACCGCCAAACCTTTCAGGGGAGAATTTGCAACAATTTGGCACCATTTTTTGAGAGAATTGGAGAATTTCAGATTTTTGCTGAAATTGTGACCCCGGGACTTAGAATTTTTTTTCCCACAGGTTATCTTGTTGAGGGCTGATTTCAGTTCCTATGATAAAAAGCCTTCTGTTTCCACCGCGAAACCTTTCAGGGAAGAATTTGCAACAGTTTGGCACCATTTTTTGAGAGAATTGGAGAATTTCAGATTTTTGCTGAAATTGTGACCCCGGGGCTTAGAAATTTTTTTTCTCACAGGTTTTGTCTTCGAGGGCTGATTTTATTTCCTATGACAAAAAGCCTTCTGTTTCCAAGGCCAAACCTTTCAGGAGAGAATTGGCAACAGTTTGGCACCATTTTTTGAGTTAATTGGAGAATTTCAGATTTTTGCTGAAATTGGGACCCCGGGGCTTAGAAATTTTTTTTTTCACAGGTTTTGTCTTCGAGGGCTGATTTTATTTCCTATGACAAAAAGGCTTCTGTTTCCACCGCCAAACCTTTCAGGGGAGAATTTGCAACAGTTTGGCACAATTTTTTTTAGAGAATTGGAGAATTTCAGATTTTTGCTTAAATTGTGACCCCGGGGCTTAGAAGAACATTTTCCCACAGGTTTTGTCTTCGAGGGCTGATTTCATTTCCTATGATAAAATGCCTTCTGTTTCCAACGCCAAACCTTTCAGGGGAGAATTTGCAACAGTTTGGCACCATTTTTTGAGAGAATTGGAGAATTTCAGATTCTTCTTAAATTGTGATCCCGGGGCTTAGAAATTTTTTCCCCCACAGGTTTTGTCTTCGAGGGCTGATTTTATTTCCTATGACAAAAAGGCTTCTGTTTCCACCGCCAAACCTTTCAGGGGAGAATTTGCAACAGTTTGGCACCATTTTTTTTTAGAGAATTGGAGAATTTCAGATTTTTGCTGAAATTGTGACCCCGGGGCTTAGAAAAATTTTTTCCCACAGGTTTTGTCTTCGAGGGCTGATTTCATTTCCTATGACAAAAAGGCTTCTGTTTCCACCGCCAAACCTTTCAGGGGAGAATTTGCAACAGTCTGGCAACGTTTTTGAGTGAACTGTAGAATTTCAGATTTTTGCTGAAATTGTGACCCCGGGGCTTAGAATTTTTTTTTTTCACAGGTAAAGTTGTCGAGGGCTGATTTCATTTCCTATGATAAAATGCCTTCTGTTTCCACCGCCAAACCTTTCAGGGGAGAATTTGCTACAGTTTGGAACCATTTTTGAGTGAACTGTAGAAATTCAGATTTTTGTTGAAATTGTGACCCCGGGGCTTAGAAATTTTTTTTTCACAGGTGAAGTTGTCGAGGGCTGATTTCATTTCCTATGATAAAAAGGCTTCTGTTTACACCGCCAATCCTTTGAGGGGAGAATTTGCAACAGTTTGGCACCATTTTTTGAGAGAATTGGAGAACTTCAGATTTTTGCTTAAATTGTGACCCCGGGGCTTAGAAAAAATTTTTCCCACAGGTTTTGTCTTCGAGGGCTGATTTCTTCACCTATGATAAAAAGCCTTCTGTTTCCACAGCCAAACCTTTCAGGAGAGAATTTGAAACAGTTTGGCACCATTTTTTGTGAGAATTGGAGAATTTCAGATTTTTGCTGAAATTGTGACCCTGGGGCTTAGAAAAATTTTTTTTTCACAGGTTTTGTCTTCGAGGGCTGATTTTATTTCCTATGACAAACAGCCTTCTTTTTCCAACGCCAAACCTTTCAGGAGAGAATTTGCAACAGTTTGGCACCATTTTTTGAGAGAATTGGAGAATTTCAGATTTTTGCTGAAATTGTGACCCCGGGGCTTAGAAATTTTTTTCCTCACAGGTTTTGTCTTCGAGGGCTGATTTCATTTCCTATGACAAAAAGGCTTCTGTTTCCACCGCCAAACCTTTCAGGGGAGAATTTGCAACAGTCTGGCAACGTTTTTGAGTGAACTGTAGAATTTCAGATTTTTGCTGAAATTGTGACCCCGGGGCTTAGAATTTTTTTTTTTCACAGGTAAAGTTGTCGAGGGCTGATTTCATTTCCTATGATAAAATGCCTTCTGTTTCCACCGCCAAACCTTTCAGGGGAGAATTTGCTACAGTTTGGAACCATTTTTGAGTGAACTGTAGAAATTCAGATTTTTGTTGAAATTGTGACCCCGGGGCTTAGAAATTTTTTTTTCACAGGTGAAGTTGTCGAGGGCTGATTTCATTTCCTATGATAAAAAGGCTTCTGTTTACACCGCCAATCCTTTGAGGGGAGAATTTGCAACAGTTTGGCACCATTTTTTGAGATAATTGGAGAATTTCAGATTTTTGCTTAAATTGTGACCCCGGGGCTTAGAAAAAATTTTTCCCACAGGTTTTGTCTTCGAGGGCTGATTTCATTTCCTATGACAAAAAGGCTTCTGTTTCCACCGCAAAACCTTTCAGGGGAGAATTTGCAACAGTCTGGCAACGTTTTTGAGTGAACTGTAGAATTTCAGATTTTTGCTGAAATTGTGACCCCGGGGCTTAGAATTTTTTTTTTTCACAGGTAAAGTTGTCGAGGGCTGATTTCATTTCCTATGATAAAATGCCTTCTGTTTCCACCGCCAAACCTTTCAGGGGAGAATTTGCTACAGTTTGGAACCATTTTTGAGTGAACTGTAGAAATTCAGATTTTTGTTGAAATTGTGACCCCGGGGCTTAGAAATTTTTTTTTCACAGGTGAAGTTGTCGAGGGCTGATTTCATTTCCTATGATAAAAAGGCTTCTGTTTACACCGCCAATCCTTTGAGGGGAGAATTTGCAACAGTTTGGCACCATTTTTTGAGAGAATTGGAGAATTTCAGATTTTTGCTTAAATTGTGACCCCGGGGCTTAGAAAAAATTTTTCCCACAGGTTTTGTCTTCGAGGGCTGATTTCTTCACCTATGATAAAAAGCCTTCTGTTTCCACCGCCAAACCTTTCAGGAGAGAATTTGAAACAGTTTGGCACCATTTTTTGTGAGAATTGGAGAATTTCAGATTTTTGCTGAAATTGTGACCCTGGGGCTTAGAAAAAATTTTTTTTCACAGGTTTTGTCTTCGAGGGCTGATTTTATTTCCTATGACAAACAGCCTTCTTTTTCCAACGCCAAACCTTTCAGGAGAGAATTTGCAACAGTTTGGCACCATTTTTTGAGAGAATTGGAGAATTTCAGATTTTTGCTGAAATTGTGACCCCGGGGCTTAGAAATTTTTTTCCTCACAGGTTTTGTCTTCGAGGGCTGATTTCATTTCCTATGACAAAAAGGCTTCTGTTTCCACCGCCAAACCTTTCAGGGGAGAATTTGCAACAGTCTGGCAACGTTTTTGAGTGAACTGTAGAATTTCAGATTTTTGCTGAAATTGTGACCCCGGGGCTTAGAATTTTTTTTTTTCACAGGTAAAGTTGTCGAGGGCTGATTTCATTTCCTATGATAAAATGCCTTCTGTTTCCACCGCCAAACCTTTCAGGGGAGAATTTGCTACAGTTTGGAACCATTTTTGAGTGAACTGTAGAAATTCAGATTTTTGTTGAAATTGTGACCCCGGGGCTTAGAAATTTTTTTTTCACAGGTGAAGTTGTCGAGGGCTGATTTCATTTCCTATGATAAAAAGGCTTCTGTTTACACCGCCAATCCTTTGAGGGGAGAATTTGCAACAGTTTGGCACCATTTTTTGAGAGAATTGGAGAATTTCAGATTTTTGCTTAAATTGTGACCCCGGGGCTTAGAAAAAATTTTTCCCACAGGTTTTGTCTTCGAGGGCTGATTTCTTCACCTATGATAAAAAGCCTTCTGTTTCCACCGCCAAACCTTTCAGGAGAGAATTTGAAACAGTTTGGCACCATTTTTTGTGAGAATTGGAGAATTTCAGATTTTTGCTGAAATTGTGACCCTGGGGCTTAGAAAAAATTTTTTTTCACAGGTTTTGTCTTCGAGGGCTGATTTTATTTCCTATGACAAACAGCCTTCTTTTTCCAACGCCAAACCTTTCAGGAGAGAATTTGCAACAGTTTGGCACCATTTTTTGAGAGAATTGGAGAATTTCAGATTTTTGCTGAAATTGTGACCCCGGGGCTTAGAAATTTTTTTCCTCACAGGTTTTGTCTTCGAGGGCTGATTTCTTGGCCTATGATAAAAAGCCTTCTGTTTCCACCGCCAAACATTCAGGGGAGAATTTGTAACAGTCTGGCACCATTTTTTTTAGAGAATTGGAGAATTTCAGATTTTTGCTTAAATTGTGACCCGGGGCTTAGAAAAAATTTTTTTCACAAGTTTTGTCTTCGAGGGCTGATTTCTTGGCCTATGATAAAAAGCCTTCTGTTTCCACTGCCAAACCTTTCAGGGGAGAATTTGCAACAGTTTGGCACCATTTTTTGAGAGAATTGGAGAATTTCAGATTTTTCTTAAATTGTGACCCCGGGGCTTAGAAAATTTTTTTTTCACAGGTTTTGTCTTCGAGGGCTGATTTTATTTCCTATGACAAAAAGCCTTCTGTTTCCACCGCCAAACCTTTCAGGAGAGAATTTGCAACAATTTGGCACCATCTTTTGAGAGAATTGGAGAATTTCAGATTTTTGCTGAAATTGTGACCCCGGGGCTTAGAAATTTTTTTTTCCCCACAGGTAAAGTTGTCGAGGGCTGATTTCATTTCCTATGATAAAAAGGCTTCTGTTTCCACCGCCAAACCTTTCAGGGGAGAATTTGCAACAATTTGGCACCATTTTTTGAGAGAATTGGAGAATTTCAGATTTTTGCTGAAATTGTGACCCCGGGACTTAGAATTTTTTTTCCCACAGGTTATCTTGTTGAGGGCTGATTTCAGTTCCTATGATAAAAAGCCTTCTGTTTCCACCGCGAAACCTTTCAGGGAAGAATTTGCAACAGTTTGGCACCATTTTTTTTAGAGAATTGGAGAATTTCAGATTTTTGCTTAAATTGTGACCCCGGGGCTTAGAAAAATTTTTTCCCACAGGTTTTGTCTTCGAGGGCTGATTTCATTTCCTATGACAAAAAGGCTTCTGTTTCCACCGCCAAACCTTTCAGGGGAGAATTTGTAACAGTCTGGCAACGTTTTTGAGTGAACTGTAGAATTTCAGATTTTTGCTGAAATTGTGACCCCGGGGCTTAGAATTTTTTTTTTTCACAGGTAAAGTTGTCGAGGGCTGATTTCATTTCCTATGATAAAATGGCTTCTGTTTCCACCGCCAAACCTTTCAGGGGAGAATTTGCAACAGTTTGGCACCATTTTTTGAGAGAATTGGAGAATTTCAGATTTTTGCTTAAATTGTGACCCCGGGGCTTAGAAAAAATTTTTCCCACAGGTTTTGTCTTCGAGGGCTGATTTCTTCACCTATGATAAAAAGCCTTCTGTTTCCACCGCCAAACCTTTCAGGAGAGAATTTGAAACAGTTTGGCACCATTTTTTGTGAGAATTGGAGAATTTCAGATTTTTGCTGAAATTGTGACCCTGGGGCTTAGAAAAAAATTTTTTTCACAGGTTTTGTCTTCGAGGGCTGATTTTATTTCCTATGACAAACAGCCTTCTTTTTCCAACGCCAAACCTTTCAGGAGAGAATTTGCAACAGTTTGGCACCATTTTTTGAGAGAATTGGAGAATTTCAGATTTTTGCTGAAATTGTGACCCCGGGGCTTAGAAATTTTTTTCCTCACAGGTTTTGTCTTCGAGGGCTGATTTCTTGGCCTATGATAAAAAGCCTTCTGTTTCCACCGCCAAACATTCAGGGGAGAATTTGTAACAGTCTGGCACCATTTTTTTTAGAGAATTGGAGAATTTCAGATTTTTGCTTAAATTGTGACCCCGGGGCTTAGAAAAATTTTTTTTCACAAGTTTTGTCTTCGAGGGCTAATTTCTTGGCCTATGATAAAAGGCCTTCTGTTTCCACCGCCAAACCTTTCAGGGGAGAATTTGCAACAGTTTGGCACCATATTTTGAGAGAATTGGAGAATTTCAGATTTTTCTTAAATTGTGACCCCGGGGCTTAGAAAAATTTTTTTTTCACAGTTTTTGTCTTCGAGGGCTGATTTTATTTCCTATGACAAAAAGCCTTCTGTTTCCACCGCCAAACCTTTCAGGAGAGAATTTGCAACAGTTTGGCACCATTTTTTGAGAGAATTGGAGAATTTCAGATTTTTGCTGAAATTGTGACCCCGGGGCTTAGAAATTTTTTTTCCCCCACAGGTAAAGTTGTCGAGGGCTGATTTCATTTCCTATGATAAAAAGGCTTCTGTTTCCACCGCCAAACCTTTCAGGGGAGAATTTGCAACAGTTTGGCACCATTTTTTGAGAGAATTGGAGAATTTCAGATTTTTGCTGAAATTGTGACCCCGGGGCTTAGAAATTTTTTTTCTCACAGGTTTTGTCTTCGAGGGCTGATTTTATTTCCTATGACAAAAAGCCTTCTGTTTCCAAGGCCAAACCTTTCAGGAGAGAATTTGCAACAGTTTGGCACCATTTTTTGAGTTAATTGGAGAATTTCAGATTTTTGCTGAAATTGGGACCCCGGGGCTTAGAAATTTTTTTTTTCACAGGTTTTGTCTTCGAGGGCTGATTTTATTTCCTATGACAAAAAGGCTTCTGTTTCCACCGCCAAACCTTTCAGGGGAGAATTTGCAACAGTTTGGCACCATTTTTTTTAGAGAATTGGAGAATTTCAGATTTTTGCTGAAATTGTGACCCCGGGGCTTAGAAATTTTTTTTTCCCACAGGTAACGTTGTCGAGGGCTGATTTCATTTCCTATGATAAAAAGCCTTCTGTTTCCACCGCCAAACCTTTCAGGGGAGAATTTGCAACTGTTTGGCACCATTTTTTAGAGAATTGGAGAATTTCAAATTTTTGCTTAAATTGTGACCCCGGGGCTTAGAAAAAAATTTTCCCACAGGTTTTGTCTTCGAGGGCTGATTTCTTGGCCTATGATAAAAAGCCTTCTGTTTCCACCGCCAAACATTCAGGAGAGAATTTGCAACAGTTTGGCACCATTTTTTGAGAGAATTGGAGAATTTCAGATTTTTGCTGAAATTGTGACCCCGGGGCTTAGAAATTTTTTTTTTTCACAGGTAAAGTTGTCGAGGGCTGATTTCATTTCCTATGATAAAATGCCTTCTGTTTCCACCGCCAAACCTTTCAGGGGAGAATTTGCTACAGTTTGGAACCATTTTTGAGTGAACTGTAGAAATTCAGATTTTTGTTGAAATTGTGACCCCGGGGCTTAGAAATTTTTTTTTCACAGGTGAAGTTGTCGAGGGCTGATTTCATTTCCTATGATAAAAAGGCTTCTGTTTACACCGCCAATCCTTTGAGGGGAGAATTTGCAACAGTTTGGCACCATTTTTTGAGAGAATTGGAGAATTTCAGATTTTTGCTTAAATTGTGACCCCGGGGCTTAGAAAAAATTTTTCCCACAGGTTTTGTCTTCGAGGGCTGATTTCTTCACCTATGATAAAAAGCCTTCTGTTTCCACCGCCAAACCTTTCAGGAGAGAATTTGAAACAGTTTGGCACCATTTTTTGTGAGAATTGGAGAATTTCAGATTTTTGCTGAAATTGTGACCCTGGGGCTTAGAAAAAATTTTTTTTCACAGGTTTTGTCTTCGAGGGCTGATTTTATTTCCTATGACAAACAGCCTTCTTTTTCCAACGCCAAACCTTTCAGGAGAGAATTTGCAACAGTTTGGCACCATTTTTTGAGAGAATTGGAGAATTTCAGATTTTTGCTGAAATTGTGACCCCGGGGCTTAGAAATTTTTTTCCTCACAGGTTTTGTCTTCGAGGGCTGATTTCTTGGCCTATGATAAAAAGCCTTCTGTTTCCACCGCCAAACATTCAGGGGAGAATTTGTAACAGTCTGGCACCATTTTTTTTAGAGAATTGGAGAATTTCAGATTTTTGCTTAAATTGTGACCCGGGGCTTAGAAAAATTTTTTTTCACAAGTTTTGTCTTCGAGGGCTGATTTCTTGGCCTATGATAAAAAGCCTTCTGTTTCCACCGCCAAACCTTTCAGGGGAGAATTTGCAACAGTTTGGCACCATTTTTTGAGAGAATTGGAGAATTTCAGATTTTTCTTAAATTGTGACCCCGGGGCTTAGAAAATTTTTTTTTCACAGGTTTTGTCTTCGAGGGCTGATTTTATTTCCTATGACAAAAAGCCTTCTGTTTCCACCGCCAAACCTTTCAGGGCAGAATATGCAACAATTTGGCACCATCTTTTGAGAGAATTGGAGAATTTCAGATTTTTGCTGAAATTGTGACCCCGGGGCTTAGAAATTTTTTTTCCCCCACTGGTAAAGTTGTCGAGGGCTGATTTCATTTCCTATGATAAAAAGGCTTCTGTTTCCACCGCCAAACCTTTCAGGTGGAGAATTTGCAACAGTTTGGCACCATTTTTTGAGAGAATTGGAGAATTTCAGATTTTTGCTGAAATTGTGACCCCGGAGCTTAGAAATTTTTTTTCTCACAGGTTTTGTCTTCGAGGGCTGATTTTATTTCCTATGACAAAAAGGCTTCTGTTTCCACCGCCAAACCTTTCAGGGGAGAATTTGCAACAGTTTGGCACCATTTTTTTTAGAGAATTGGAAAATTTCAGATTTTTGCTTAAATTGTGACCCCGGGGCTTAGAAAAAATTTTTCCCACAGGTTTTGTCTTCGAGGGCTGATTTCATTTCCTATGACAAAAAGCCTTCTGTTTCCACCGCCAAACCTTTCAGGGGAGAATTTGCAACAGTTTGGCACCATTTTTGAGTGAACTGGAGAATTTCAGATTTTTGCTGAAATTGTGACCCCGGGACTTAGAATTTTTCCCCCCTCAGGTTTTGTCTTCGAGTGCTGATTACAATTCCCATGATAAAAAGCCTTCTGTTTCCACCGCCAAACCTTTCAGGGGAGAATATGCTACTGTTTGGCACCATTTTTGAGTGAACTGGAGAATTTCAGATTTTTGCTGAAATTGTGACCCCGGGGCTTAGAATTTTTTTTTTTCACAGGTAAAGTTCTTGAAGGCTAATTTCATTTCCTATGACAAAAAGCCTTCTGTTTCCACCGCCAAACCTTTCAGGAGATAATTTGCAAGAGTTTGGCACCATTTTTGAGAGAATTGGAGAATTTCAGATTTTTGCTGAAATTGTGACCCCGGGGCTTTGAAAATTTTTTTACACAGGTTTTTTCTTCGAGGGCTGATTTCATTTCCTATGACAAAAAGTATTCTGTTTCCACCGCCAAACCTTTCAGGGGATAATTTGCAAGAGTTTGGCACCATTTTTGAGTGAACTGGAGAATTTCAGATTTTTGCTGAAATTGTGACCCCGGGGCTTAGAAATTTTTTTTTTCAGAGGTAAAGTTCTCGAGGGCTAATTTCATTTCCTATGACAAAAAGCCTTCTGTTTCCACCGCCAAACCTTTCAGGGGATAATTTGCAAGAGTTTGGCACCATTTTTGAGTGAACGTGAGAATTTCAGATTTTTGCTGAAATTGTGACCCCGGGGCTTAGAATTTTTTTTTTCACAGGTTATGTTTTTGAGGGCTGATTTCATTTCCTATGACAAAAAGCCTTCTGTTTCCACCGCCAAACCTTTCAGGGGATAATTTGCAAGAGTTTGGCACCATTTTTGAGAGAATTGGAGAATTTTGGATTTTTGCTGAAATTGTGACCCCGGGGCTTTGAAAATTTTTTTTACACAGGTTTTGTCTTCGAGGGCTAATTTCATTTCCTATGACAAAAAGCCTTCTGTTTCCACCGCCAAACCTTTCAGGGGATAATTTGCAAGAGTTTGGCACCATTTTTGAGAGAATTGAAGAATTTCGGATTTTTGCTGAAATTGTTTTACTGAAATTGTGTTAGAAAATTTTTTTTTACACAGGTTTTGTCTTCGAGGGCTGATTTCAATTCCCATGATAAAAAGCCTTCTGTTTCCACCGCCAAACCTTTCAGGGGAGAATTTGCAACAGTTTGGCACCATTTTTGAGTGAACTGGAGAATTTCAGATTTTTGCTGAAATTGTGACCCCGGGACTTAGAATTTTTTCCCCCTCAGGTTTTGTCTTCGATTGCTGATTACAATTCCCATGATAAAAAGCCTTCTGTTTCCACCGCCAAACCTTTCAGGGGAGAATATGCTACTGTTTGGCACCATTTTTGAGTGAACTGGAGAATTTCAGATTTTTGCTGAAATTGTGACCCCGGGGCTTAGAATTTTTTTTTTTCACAGGTAAAGTTCTCGAGGGCTAATTTCATTTTCTATGACAAAAAGCCTTCTGTTTCCACCGCCAAACCTTTCAGGAGATAATTTGCAAGAGTTTGGCACCATTTTTGAGAGAATTGGAGAATTTCGGATTTTTGCTCAAATTGTGACCCCGGGGCTTAGAAAATTTTTTTTACACAGGTTTCGTCTTCGAGGGCTGATTTCAATTCCCATGATAAAAAAGCTTCTGTTTCCACCGCCAAACCTTTCAGGGGAGCATTTGCATCAGTTTGGCACCATTTTTGAGTGAACTGGAGAATTTCAGATTTTTGCTGAACTTGTGACCCCGGGGCTTAGAAATTTTTTTTACACAGGTTTTGTCTTCGAGGGCTGATTTCATTTCCTATGACAAAAAGCCTTCTGTTTCCACCGCCAAACCTTTCAGGAGATAATTTGCAAGAGTTTGGCACCATTGTTGAGAGAATTGGAGAATTTCGGATTTTTGCTGAAATTGTGACCCCGGGGCTTAGAAATTTTTTTTTTCACAGGTAAAGTTCTCGAGGGCTAATTTCATTTCCTATGACAAAAAGCCTTCTGTTTCCACCGCCAAACCTTTCAGGGGATAATTTGCAAGAGTTTGGCACCATTTTTGAGAGAATTGGAGAATTTTGGATTTTTGCTGAAATTGTGACCCCGGGGCTTAGAAAATTTTTTTTACACAGGTTTTGTCTTCGAGGGCTGATTTCAATTCCCATGATAAAAAGCCTTCTGTTTCCAGCGCCAAACCTTTCAGGGGAGAATATGCAACAGTTTGGCACCATTTTTGAGTGAACTGGAGAATTTCAGATTTTTGCTGAAATTGTGACCCCGGGGCTTAGAATTTTTTTTTTCACAGGTAAAGTTCTCGAGGGCTAATTTCATTTCCTATGACAAAAAGCCTTCTGTTTCCACCGCCAAACCTTTCAGGAGATAATTTGCAAGAGTTTGGCACCATTTTTGAGAGAATTGGAGAATTTCGGATTTTTGCTGAAATTGTGACCCCGGGGCTTAGAAAATTTTTTTTACACAGGTTTCGTCTTCGAGGGCTGATTTCAATTCCCATGATAAAAAAGCTTTTGTTTCCACCGCCAAACCTTTCAGGGGAGCATTTGCATCAGTTTGGCACCATTTTTGAGTGAACTGGAGAATTTCAGATTTTTGCTGAACTTGTGACCCCGGGGTTTAGAAATTTTTTTTACACAGGTTTTGTCTTCGAGGGCTGATTTCATTTCCTATGACAAAAAGCCTTCTGTTTCCACCGCCAAACCTTTCAGGAGATAATTTGCAAGAGTTTGGCACCATTTTTGAGAGAATTGGAGAATTTCGGATTTTTGCTGAAATTGTGACCCCGGGGCTTAGAAATTTTTTTTTTCACAGGTAAAGTTCTCGAGGGCTCATTTCATTTCCTATGACAAAAAGCCTTCTGTTTCCACCGCCAAACCTTTCAGGGGATAATTTGCAAGAGTTTGGCACCATTTTTGAGTGAATGGGAGAATTTCGGATTTTTGCTGAAATTGTGACCCCGGGGCTTAGAATTTTTTTTTCACAGGTTATGTTGTTGAGGGCTGATTTCATTTCCTATTGCAAAAAGCCTTCTGTTTCCACCGCCAAACCTTTCAGGGGATAATTTGCAAGAGTTTGGCACCATTTTTGAGAGAATTTGAGAATTTCAGATTTTTGCTTAAATTGTGACCTCGGGGCTTAGAAATTTTTTTTTACACAGGTTTTGTCTTCGAGGGCTGATTTCAATTCCCATGATAAAAAGCCTTCTGTTTCCACCGCCAAACCTTTCAGGGGAGAATTTGAATCAGTTTAGCACCATTTTTGAGTGAACTGGAGAATTTCAGATTTTTGCTGAAATTGTGACCCCGGGGCTTAGAAATTTTTTTTACACAGGTTTTGTCTTCGAGGGCTGATTTCATTTCCTATGACAAAAAGCCTTCTGTTTCCACCGCCAAACCTTTCAGGAGATAATTTGCAAGAGTTTGGCACCATTGTTGAGAGAATTGGAGAATTTCGGATTTTTGCTGAAATTGTGACCCCGGGGCTTAGAAATTTTTTTTTTCACAGGTAAAGTTCTCGAGGGCTAATTTCATTTCCTATGACAAAAAGCCTTCTGTTTCCACCGCCAAACCTTTCAGGGGATAATTTGCAAGAGTTTGGCACCATTTTTGAGAGAATTGGAGAATTTTGGATTTTTGCTGAAATTGTGACCCCGGGGCTTAGAAAATTTTTTTTACACAGGTTTTGTCTTCGAGGGCTGATTTCAATTCCCATGATAAAAAGCCTTCTGTTTCCACCGCCAAACCTTTCAGGGGAGAATTTGCAACAGTTTGGCACCATTTTTGAGTGAACTGGAGAATTTCAGATTTTTGCTGAAATTGTGACCCCGGGACTTAGAATTTTTTCCCCCTCAGGTTTTGTCTTCGAGTGCTGATTACAATTCCCATGATAAAAAGCCTTCTTTTTCCAGCGCCAAACCTTTCAGGGGAGAATATGCAACAGTTTGGCACCATTTTTGAGTGAACTGGAGAATTTCAGATTTTTGCTGAAATTGTGACCCCGGGGCTTAGAATTTTTTTTTTCACAGGTAAAGTTCTCGAGGGCTAATTTCATTTCCTATGACAAAAAGCCTTCTGTTTCCACCGCCAAACCTTTCAGGAGATAATTTGCAAGAGTTTGGCACCATTTTTGAGAGAATTGGAGAATTTCGGATTTTTGCTGAAATTGTGACCCCGGGGCTTAGAAAATTTTTTTTACACAGGTTTCGTCTTCGAGGGCTGATTTCAATTCCCATGATAAAAAAGCTTTTGTTTCCACCGCCAAACCTTTCAGGGGAGCATTTCCATCAGTTTGGCACCATTTTTGAGTGAACTGGAGAATTTCAGATTTTTGCTGAACTTGTGACCCCGGGGTTTAGAAATTTTTTTTACACAGGTTTTGTCTTCGAGGGCTGATTTCATTTCCTATGACAAAAAGCCTTCTGTTTCCACCGCCAAACCTTTCAGGAGATAATTTGCAAGAGTTTGGCACCATTTTTGAGAGAATTGGAGAATTTCGGATTTTTGCTGAAATTGTGACCCCGGGGCTTAGAAATTTTTTTTTTCACAGGTAAAGTTCTCGAGGGCTCATTTCATTTCCTATGACAAAAAGCCTTCTGTTTCCACCGCCAAACCTTTCAGGGGATAATTTGCAAGAGTTTGGCACCATTTTTGAGTGAATGGGAGAATTTCGGATTTTTGCTGAAATTGTGACCCCGGGGCTTAGAATTTTTTTTTCACAGGTTATGTTGTTGAGGGCTGATTTCATTTCCTATTGCAAAAAGCCTTCTGTTTCCACCGCCAAACCTTTCAGGGGATAATTTGCAAGAGTTTGGCACCATTTTTGAGAGAATTTGAGAATTTCAGATTTTTGCTTAAATTGTGACCTCGGGGCTTAGAAAATTTTTTTTACACAGGTTTTGTCTTCGAGGGCTGATTTCAATTCCCATGATAAAAAGCCTTCTGTTTCCACCGCCAAACCTTTCAGGGGAGAATTTGCATCAGTTTGGCACCATTTTTGAGTGAACTGGAGAATTTCAGATTTTTGCTGAAATTGTGACCCCGGGGCTTAGAAATTTTTTTTTCACAGGTTATGTTGTTGAGGGCTGATTTCATTTCCTATGACAAAAAGCCTTCTGTTTCCACCGTCAAACCTTTCAGGGGATAATTTGCAAGAGTTTGGCACCATTTTTGAGAGAATTGGAGAATTTCAGATTTTTGCTGAAATTGTGACCCCGGGGCTTAGAAATTTTTTTTTTCAGAGGTAAAGTTCTCGAGGGCTGATTTCATTTCCTATGACAAAAAGCCTTCTGTTTCCACCGCCAAACCTTTCAGGGGAGAATTTGCAACAGTTTGGCACCATTTTTGAGTGAACTGGAGAATTTCAGATTTTTGCTGAAATTGTGACCCCGGGGCTTAGAAAAATTTTTTTAAACAGGATTTGTCTTCGAGGGCTGATTTCAATTCCCATGATAAAAAGCCTTCTGTTTCCACCGCCAAACCTTTCAGGGGGGAATTTGCAACAGTTTGGCACCATTTTTGAGTGAACTGGAGAATTTCAGATTTTTGCTGAAATTGTGACCCCGGGGCTTAAAAATTTTTTTTTACACAGGTAAAGTTCTTGAGGGCTGATTTCATTTCCTATGACAAAAAGGCTTCTGTTTCCACCGCCAAACCTTTCAGGGGATAATTTGCAAGAGTTTGGCACCATTTTTGAGTGAACGGGAGAATTTCAGATTTTTGCTGAAATTGTGACCCCGGGGCTTAGAATTTTTCCCCCCACAGGTTATGTTTTTGAGGGCTGATTTCATTTCCTATGACAAAAAGCCTTCTGTTTCCACCGCCAAACCTTTCAGGGGATAATTTGCAAGAGTTTGGCACCATTTTTGAGTGAACGGGAGAATTTCAGATTTTTGCTGAAATTGTGACCCCGGGGCTTAGAATTTTTTTTCACAGGTTATGTTGTTGAGGGCTGATTTCATTTCCTATGACAAAAAGCCTTCTGTTTCCACCGCCAAACCTTTCAGGGGATAATTTGCAAGAGTTTGGCACCATTTTTGAGAGGATTTGAGAATTTCAGATTTTTGCTGAAATTGTGACCTCGGGGCTTAGAAATTTTTTTTTTCACAGGTAAAGTTCTTGAGGGCTCATTTCATTTCCTATGACAAAAAGCCTTCTGTTTCCACCGCCAAACCTTTCAGGGGATAATTTGCAAGAGTTTGGCACCATTTTTGAGAGAATTGGAGAATTTCGGATTTTTGCTGAAATTGTGACGCCGGGGCTTAGAAATTTTTTTTTACACAGGTAAAGTTCTCGAGGGCTGATTTCATTTCCTATGACAAAAAGCCTTCTGTTTCCACCGCCAAACCTTTCAGGGGATAATTTGCAAGTGTTTGGCACCATTTTTGAGTGAACGGGAGAATTTTAGATTTTTGCTGAAATTGTGACCCCGGGGCTTAGAATTTTTTTTTTCACAGGTTATGTTCTTGAGGGCTCATTTCATTTCCTATGACAAAAAGCCTTCTGTTTCCACCGCCAAACCTTTCAGGGAATAATTTGCAAGAGTTTGGCACCATTTTTGAGAGAATTGGAGAATTTCGGATTTTTGCTCAAATTGTGACCCCGGGGCTTAGAAAATTTTTTTTACACAGGTTTCGTCTTCGAGGGCTGATTTCAATTCCCATGATAAAAAAGCTTCTGTTTCCACCGCCAAACCTTTCAGGGGAGCATTTGCATCAGTTTGGCACCATTTTTGAGTGAACTGGAGAATTTCAGATTTTTGCTGAACTTGTGACCCCGGGGCTTAGAAATTTTTTTTACACAGGTTTTGTCTTCGAGGGCTGATTTCATTTCCTATGACAAAAAGCCTTCTGTTTCCACCGCCAAACCTTTCAGGAGATAATTTGCAAGAGTTTGGCACCATTGTTGAGAGAATTGGAGAATTTCGGATTTTTGCTGAAATTGTGACCCCGGGGCTTAGAAATTTTTTTTTTCACAGGTAAAGTTCTCGAGGGCTAATTTCATTTCCTATGACAAAAAGCCTTCTGTTTCCACCGCCAAACCTTTCAGGGGATAATTTGCAAGAGTTTGGCACCATTTTTGAGAGAATTGGAGAATTTTGGATTTTTGCTGAAATTGTGACCCCGGGGCTTAGAAAATTTTTTTTACACAGGTTTTGTCTTCGAGGGCTGATTTCAATTCCCATGATAAAAAGCCTTCTGTTTCCACCGCCAAACCTTTCAGGGGAGAATTTGCAACAGTTTGGCACCATTTTTGAGTGAACTGGAGAATTTCAGATTTTTGCTGAAATTGTGACCCCGGGACTTAGAATTTTTTCCCCCTCAGGTTTTCTCTTCGAGTGCTGATTACAATTCCCATGATAAAAAGCCTTCTTTTTCCAGCGCAAAACCTTTCAGGGGAGAATATGCAACAGTTTGGCACCATTTTTGAGTGAACTGGAGAATTTCAGATTTTTGCTGAAATTGTGACCCCGGGGCTTAGAATTTTTTTTTTCACAGGTAAAGTTCTCGAGGGCTAATTTCATTTCCTATGACAAAAAGCCTTCTGTTTCCACCGCCAAACCTTTCAGGAGATAATTTGCAAGAGTTTGGCACCATTTTTGAGAGAATTGGAGAATTTCGGATTTTTGCTGAAATTGTGACCCCGGGGCTTAGAAAATTTTTTTTACACAGGTTTCGTCTTCGAGGGCTGATTTCAATTCCCATGATAAAAAAGCTTTTGTTTCCACCGCCAAACCTTTCAGGGGAGCATTTGCATCAGTTTGGCACCATTTTTGAGTGAACTGGAGAATTTCAGATTTTTGCTGAACTTGTGACCCCGGGGTTTAGAAATTTTTTTTACACAGGTTTTGTCTTCGAGGGCTGATTTCATTTCCTATGACAAAAAGCCTTCTGTTTCCACCGCCAAACCTTTCAGGAGATAATTTGCAAGAGTTTGGCACCATTTTTGAGAGAATTGGAGAATTTCGGATTTTTGCTGAAATTGTGACCCCGGGGCTTAGAAATTTTTTTTTTCACAGGTAAAGTTCTCGAGGGCTCATTTCATTTCCTATGACAAAAAGCCTTCTGTTTCCACCGCCAAACCTTTCAGGGGATAATTTGCAAGAGTTTGGCACCATTTTTGAGTGAATGGGAGAATTTCGGATTTTTGCTGAAATTGTGACCCCGGGGCTTAGAATTTTTTTTTCACAGGTTATGTTGTTGAGGGCTGATTTCATTTCCTATTGCAAAAAGCCTTCTGTTTCCACCGCCAAACCTTTCAGGGGATAATTTGCAAGAGTTTGGCACCATTTTTGAGAGAATTTGAGAATTTCAGATTTTTGCTTAAATTGTGACCTCGGGGCTTAGAAAATTTTTTTTACACAGGTTTTGTCTTCGAGGGCTGATTTCAATTCCCATGATAAAAAGCCTTCTGTTTCCACCGCCAAACCTTTCAGGGGAGAATTTGCATCAGTTTGGCACCATTTTTGAGTGAACTGGAGAATTTCAGATTTTTGCTGAAATTGTGACCCCGGGGCTTAGAAATTTTTTTTTCACAGGTTATGTTGTTGAGGGCTGATTTCATTTCCTATGACAAAAAGCCTTCTGTTTCCACCGTCAAACCTTTCAGGGGATAATTTGCAAGAGTTTGGCACCATTTTTGAGAGAATTGGAGAATTTCAGATTTTTGCTGAAATTGTGACCCCGGGGCTTAGAAATTTTTTTTTTCAGAGGTAAAGTTCTCGAGGGCTGATTTCATTTCCTATGACAAAAAGCCTTCTGTTTCCACCGCCAAACCTTTCAGGGGAGAATTTGCAACAGTTTGGCACCATTTTTGAGTGAACTGGAGAATTTCAGATTTTTGCTGAAATTGTGACCCCGGGGCTTAGAAAAAATTTTTTAAACAGGATTTGTCTTCGAGGGCTGATTTCAATTCCCATGATAAAAAGCCTTCTGTTTCCACCGCCAAACCTTTCAGGGGGGAATTTGCAACAGTTTGGCACCATTTTTGAGTGAACTGGAGAATTTCAGATTTTTGCTGAAATTGTGACCCCGGGGCTTAAAAATTTTTTTTTACACAGGTAAAGTTCTTGAGGGCTGATTTCATTTCCTATGACAAAAAGGCTTCTGTTTCCACCGCCAAACCTTTCAGGGGATAATTTGCAAGAGTTTGGCACCATTTTTGAGTGAACGGGAGAATTTCAGATTTTTGCTGAAATTGTGACCCCGGGGCTTAGAATTTTTCCCCCCACAGGTTATGTTTTTGAGGGCTGATTTCATTTCCTATGACAAAAAGCCTTCTGTTTCCACCGCCAAACCTTTCAGGGGATAATTTGCAAGAGTTTGGCACCATTTTTGAGTGAACGGGAGAATTTCAGATTTTTGCTGAAATTGTGACCCCGGGGCTTAGAATTTTTTTTCACAGGTTATGTTGTTGAGGGCTGATTTCATTTCCTATGACAAAAAGCCTTCTGTTTCCACCGCCAAACCTTTCAGGGGATAATTTGCAAGAGTTTGGCACCATTTTTGAGAGAATTTGAGAATTTCAGATTTTTGCTGAAATTGTGACCTCGGGACTTAGAAATTTTTTTTTTCACAGGTAAAGTTCTTGAGGGCTCATTTCATTTCCTATGACAAAAAGCCTTCTGTTTCCACCGCCAAACCTTTCAGGGGATAATTTGCAAGAGTTTGGCACCATTTTTGAGAGAATTGGAGAATTTCGGATTTTTGCTGAAATTGTGACGCCGGGGCTTAGAAATTTTTTTTTACACAGGTAAAGTTCTCGAGGGCTGATTTCATTTCCTATGACAAAAAGCCTTCTGTTTCCACCGCCAAACCTTTCAGGGGATAATTTGCAAGTGTTTGGCACCATTTTTGAGTGAACGGGAGAATTTTAGATTTTTGCTGAAATTGTGACTCCGGGGCTTAGAATTTTTTTTTTCACAGGTTATGTTGTTGAGGGCTGATTTCATTTCCTATGACAAAAAGCCTTCTGTTTCCACCGCCAAACCTTTCAGGGGATAATTTGCAAGAGTTTGGCACCATTTTTGAGAGAATTGGAGAATTTCGGATTTTTGCTGAAATTGTGACCCCGGGGCTTAGAAAATTATTTTTACACAGGTTTTGTCTTCGAGGGCTGATTTCAATTCCCATGATAAAAAGCCTTCTGTTTCCACCGCCAAACCTTTCAGGGGAGAATTTGCATCAGTTTGGCACCATTTTTGAGTGAACTGGAGAATTTCAGATTTTTGCTGAAATTGTGACCCCGGGGCTTAGAAATTTTTTTTTTCACAGGTAAAGTTCTCGAGGGCTCATTTCATTTCCTATGACAAAAAGCCTTCTGTTTCCACCGCCAAACCTTTCAGGGGATAATTTGCAAGAGTTTGGCACCATTTTTGAGAGAATTGGAGAATTTCGGATTTTTGCTGAAATTGTGACCCCGGGGCTTAGAAAAAATTTTTTACACAGGTAAACTTCTCGAGGGCTGATTTCATTTCCTATGACAAAAAGCCTTCTGTTTCCACCGCCAAACCTTTCAGGGGATAATTTGCAAGAGTTTGGCACCATTTTTGATTTAATGGGAGAATTTCGGATTTTTGCTGAAATTGTGACCCCGGGGCTTAGAATTTTTTTTTCACAGGTTATGTTGTTGAGGGCTGATTTCATTTCCTATTGCAAAAAGCCTTCTCTTTCCACCGCCAAACCTTTCAGGGGATAATTTGCAAGAGTTTGGCACCATTTTTGAGAGAATTTGAGAATTTCAGATTTTTGCTTAAATTGTGACCTCGGGGCTTAGAAAATTTTTTTTACACAGGTTTTGTCTTCGAGGGCTGATTTCAATTCCCATGATAAAAAGCCTTCTGTTTCCACCGCCAAACCTTTCAGGGGAGAATTTGAATCAGTTTAGCACCATTTTTGAGTGAACTGGAGAATTTCAGATTTTTGCTGAAATTGTGACCCCGGGGCTTAGAAATTTTTTTTTTCACAGGTAAAGTTCTCGAGGGCTCATTTCATTTCCGATGACAAAAAGCCTTCTGTTTCCACCGCCAAACCTTTCAGGGGATAATTTGCAAGAGTTTGGCACCATTTTTGAGAGAATTGGAGAATTTCGGATTTTTGCTGAAATTGTGACCCCGGGGCTTAGAAAATTTTTTTTACACAGGTAAACTTCTCGAGGGCTGATTTCATTTCCTATGACAAAAAGCCTTCTGTTTCCACCGCCAAACCTTTCAGGGGATAATTTGCAAGAGTTTGGCAACATTTTTGAGTGAATGGGAGAATTTCGGATTTTTGCTGAAATTGTGACCCCGGGGCTTAGAATTTTTTTTCCACAGGTTATGTTGTTGAGGGCTGATTTCATTTCCTATTGCAAAAAGCGTTCTGTTTCCACCGCCAAACCTTTCAGGGGAAAATTTGCAAGAGTTTGGCACCATTTTTGAGAGAATTGGAGAATTTTGGATTTTTGCTGAAATTGTGACCCCGGGGCTTAGAAAATTTTTTTTACACAGGTTTTGTCTTCGAGGGCTGATTTCAATTCCCATGATAAAAAGCCTTCTGTTTCCACCGCCAAACCTTTCAGGGGAGAATTTGCAACAGTTTGGCACCATTTTTGAGTGAACTGGAGAATTTCAGATTTTTGCTGAAATTGTGACCCCGGGACTTAGAATTTTTTCCCCCTCAGGTTTTGTCTTCGAGTGCTGATTACAATTCCCATGATAAAAAGCCTTCTTTTTCCAGCGCCAAACCTTTCAGGGGAGAATATGCAACAGTTTGGCACCATTTTTGAGTGAACTGGAGAATTTCAGATTTTTGCTGAAATTGTGACCCCGGGGCTTAGAATTTTTTTTTTCACAGGTAAAGTTCTCGAGGGCTAATTTCATTTCCTATGACAAAAAGCCTTCTGTTTCCACCGCCAAACCTTTCAGGAGATAATTTGCAAGAGTTTGGCACCATTTTTGAGAGAATTGGAGAATTTCGGATTTTTGCTGAAATTGTGACCCCGGGGCTTAGAAAATTTTTTTTACACAGGTTTCGTCTTCGAGGGCTGATTTCAATTCCCATGATAAAAAAGCTTTTGTTTCCACCGCCAAACCTTTCAGGGGAGCATTTCCATCAGTTTGGCACCATTTTTGAGTGAACTGGAGAATTTCAGATTTTTGCTGAACTTGTGACCCCGGGGTTTAGAAATTTTTTTTACACAGGTTTTGTCTTCGAGGGCTGATTTCATTTCCTATGACAAAAAGCCTTCTGTTTCCACCGCCAAACCTTTCAGGAGATAATTTGCAAGAGTTTGGCACCATTTTTGAGAGAATTGGAGAATTTCGGATTTTTGCTGAAATTGTGACCCCGGGGCTTAGAAATTTTTTTTTTCACAGGTAAAGTTCTCGAGGGCTCATTTCATTTCCTATGACAAAAAGCCTTCTGTTTCCACCGCCAAACCTTTCAGGGGATAATTTGCAAGAGTTTGGCACCATTTTTGAGTGAATGGGAGAATTTCGGATTTTTGCTGAAATTGTGACCCCGGGGCTTAGAATTTTTTTTTCACAGGTTATGTTGTTGAGGGCTGATTTCATTTCCTATTGCAAAAAGCCTTCTGTTTCCACCGCCAAACCTTTCAGGGGATAATTTGCAAGAGTTTGGCACCATTTTTGAGAGAATTTGAGAATTTCAGATTTTTGCTTAAATTGTGACCTCGGGGCTTAGAAAATTTTTTTTACACAGGTTTTGTCTTCGAGGGCTGATTTCAATTCCCATGATAAAAAGCCTTCTGTTTCCACCGCCAAACCTTTCAGGGGAGAATTTGCATCAGTTTGGCACCATTTTTGAGTGAACTGGAGAATTTCAGATTTTTGCTGAAATTGTGACCCCGGGGCTTAGAAATTTTTTTTTCACAGGTTATGTTGTTGAGGGCTGATTTCATTTCCTATGACAAAAAGCCTTCTGTTTCCACCGTCAAACCTTTCAGGGGATAATTTGCAAGAGTTTGGCACCATTTTTGAGAGAATTGGAGAATTTCAGATTTTTGCTGAAATTGTGACCCCGGGGCTTAGAAATTTTTTTTTCAGAGGTAAAGTTCTCGAGGGCTGATTTCATTTCCTATGACAAAAAGCCT